>NW_009934896.1:0-44926 GCF_000696875.1 Nestor notabilis
ATGCAGTAGGAAGCCGCATGCTTCGAAGTTGCACTTTTCCTTCCTACATGTCAAAACACTTTCAGAGGTATGTATGACATGACGTTATCTTCATTTTACAGACAGGGGGAAGGAGAGGCAGTGACAGGAAGCTATTTCCTCAAGATGAGATAGTGGGTCATCAGTAAGTTAGAGCCATGGTCCTTAAACCACCACAGCATCACTGCCACCCTCCACAGCTGACTCAGGGAAGACAAGGTTTGAAAGCAGCAGCGATTCCCATTGGAGGTGCTGTGCCTCAGAGCATGCCAGGACCCCAGGGCTTTTCAGTGGTGACAAATGGTGACAGTGCCGAATAAAGCTCAGCACCCAGGGCTTCCCAGCTGGGCTGGCACACCAGAAAGCAGTGGTGGCACAGAGACTGTCCTCCCATAGTGCTGGTGCCCCTCAGGCAGGGATGCTCCAGCCCTCAGTGGGCTTTCACATCTCTCTGGGGCCAGCAGAAGGAGCAGCAACCTCCTTTAATGAGAGGAGCATATGAAAACATTAAGAGGGAATCCTCAATCATCTTCCCTCACGTTCCCATCATACCTTTCTCTATTAGGCAGCTGTGACTTTGCTAACCTGGCTGATCCATAATTCATAACTATTATCCATGCTCAATAATTACAATGTTAATATTTTGTTAATTTAAAAGTACCTTTCTCTGGCAGGGTTCAGCCTGTAGCAGTGACTAATGCACAATTTAAGTGTTTATGAACAAAGCTGCTCTCTCTCCTCTTTCTTTTCCTCCCCAATTCATGCCTTCAAAACTGTTTTCAAAATGTTGGGGAAAAGAGGAATTTTAAGAGGAAATCCCATTACTTTAAGGAAAAATTCAAAATGATGAAATGCACAAAGCCTGATCTATCAATCAAAGCCAATTGTGCAGTACAGACGCAGTGAAAGAAAGCCCTTCACTTTCTAATCACTATCAGGTAATACTATCAAATTCAGATCTACACTCTATAAGAACTGCAGCAGAAAAACACTTAGTGTAATATCCAAAGACAACTTACCAAATACTATTCACTTGGCTCAAAGACAAGACCAAATAGGTTACTAATTTGTAAGCTTCCTTAACAATGCACTTTAGCAATATGCTCAGAAAAGGAAATAAAAATACCTAAACAGAACTTGTGCAGGTGAAAAATAATGTAACTTGTGTTCAGCCAGAGAACTGTGACTTTTTTCTCAGTGTAGGCATTAATTTGTGAATTACATGTGGCTGTCCTGGCTGCAGAGCCCATCATACTATCACAGAAACCTAGAATGGTTTGGGTTGGAAGGGACCTTAAAGCTCATCCAGCTCCAACCCCTGCCACGGGCAGGGACACCTTCCACTAGAGCAGGTTGCTCCAAGCCCCTGTGTCCAACCTGGCCTTGAACACTGCCAGGGATGGGGCAGCCACAGCTTCTCTGGGCACCCTGTGCCAGCACCTCAGCACCCTCACAGGGAAGAACTTCTGCCTCAGAGCTCATCTCAGTCTCCCCTCTGGCAGGTTAAAGCCATTCCCCATTGGCCTGTCCCTAGCGGCTCTTGTCCAAAGCCCCTCTCCAGGTCTCTCAACAGCCCCTTTAGGCACTGGAAGCTGCTCTAAGGTCTCCCCAGAGCCCCCTCTTCTCCAGGCTGAACCCAGTTGCAAACTGCAGGAACCACTTCCATTCCCTGCTGTTCCCCACCCTATTTACACTTCCTTCTGACCACATTCACCGCAGGTTTGTTTGTAGCAGGATTTCTTATGTCCTCATGTCCTATTGCCTCATTCTCCTAACAGTCCCTTAAGCACCACAGACGTACAGTGTTGAACCACAGAAGCACAGTGATGAACTTCACTCAGCCTCCTCTCAGTTGCGGCTTGCTTCCTTCCTCTGGAAGGCCACACAGAGACGCTAAGCATCTGCTACCAGGTCCAGTGCTCATTTTCGTACTATTATCAACCTCCAATTTGAGATTTTCTAAGGTTTTCTCGCTCTCCACAATAAGTGTCACTGACAGCACACTGCTGTAAAACACCCAAAGACTTAGCAGCACCCGCAGGCAGCAGCAGTATTGACGAGGGGATGCAGCAAACATCAAGTTTACACGTATACAGAGACACTGTGCGCTGGTGACAAGTAGTACAAAGGCTTCCTTGATGTGAAGACAGAATGACTGCATTGCTCATGTCAAAAAAAGATCAGTGGAAGCATAACAACAGACCGTTCTGCATGCTACACACACCGCATAAAGCGCAAAAAATAACTCTTTATGTTTCCTGTGCTTTTTTTGCCTGGTTTCTCAGCAAAAAAACAAGAGACATGCAATTGTACTGTCAGTCACTGCTTCCCCAAATAACTTTTGAACCTGTTGGCTGATCTCAGGTTTGACAGATAGGCAGAGGTCTCAAAGGAATCACATTCCTACCAGGTGTGTTAAAATAATAGAGGCTCAAACTAGTGCCTTTACTGCACTCACCTCCGCGCCGTGCCGTGCGCTGGTCTGTACCTCAGGGGTACCAATTAGACCACAAGCCAGAGCAGCTCTGCTATCAGGGAACAGCTGGGGGAAATGCTTACTTACATCATCAGACAATGCACAAAGGGAAAATCATGTGAGTGCTCTAACCACAGGACATGCTGAGATGAGCATTCTGACCCATCCTTCTCCAAGCAGAGCAGAATCCAGGAACAGCCATGTATGCAGCCTGAGCAGCTGGCCTCGGCATCTTTGACACTTTGGTCTCAAAACCAAAGGCACTTAAGCCATTTGCAAGCTCCTGTGTGATGTTAGTGCTAATGCCCCAAGGACTGCCCTGTTTCCTCAAGGCATGGCAATAAATGGCACTACCTTCTTCAGCCTCTCCTGTCATCCCCCTTGGAGCTGCAAACACAAATGCATCCTCTGAGCTACTAAAGCACTTGCTTTAGTAGCTTAGGTTCTTGCTACCATTGCCAAAAAAAAAAAGAAGAAAAAGATAAATAGAGCAGCATTGCCTGGCAAAGAGCAAGATTTCTGTTCAGCTTGAAGGGAATGTGTATGACAGGGAAGCTGCAGAACTCTCATTGTAATAGCCAGTGCTGCTAATTAAAACTGTTTTGGAAGATGTGGAGCTAGCATATAAATCACCCCGCTATATGCTATAAATAAGAGGCAGATACTGAATTGAATAGCTCCCATTTGTCAACTGAATGAAGAGATTTGATTGTGCCTTTCTGAATAATAAATCCAGACATACCTAGCAGGGCACTGAGAGTTGCAAGAAGTGTCTCTTATCAAACAACAATGATTATATTATAGGGTATGCATTATGGGAGATCATCCATTTCTCTTGTTTTCTCATTTATTGCTGACATCCTCCCTCCCAGATGAAACACTGTGCTCTGTACAGCCTGCGTTCATGCAAAGGTCTCAGAAGTGAGGCAGTTCACACACTACTGAGTCAATATGCAACTAGTAGGAGCAGCGGGAAGATTTGTAGGGCAACTGAGTTGTGGAAGCCTAAATACACAGGTTTTTCTTCCTAGCTTTTTCCCATAGCACTTCCAAAGGAAACTCAAAATGCAGCAGGTCTCACACAGAGGAGGGTCACAGTTCTTATCAGCAACAGATGTCCATTTATACAAACCACCACAGAGAAACAAAGAAATTCCTTAATACCATCTTATAACATCACTGAGCAATGGAAACCAAGCAACAGATTTGCAATAACAACAACAACAATAATAATAATATAATATAGGTACCTCACTCCTTTGTGGAAAGCTCTTTTCAACCATGAGCACTAGATCCCATTCACAGCCACCATATCTTTCTCACTGTAAAAAACAAACAAATGGGCACCAATTAGGAAATGCCATTTATTAATGCTAAGTTCAGAGCAGCTTCAAATCTTGCACATACTCATAAAGAAGATGATTTAGGGTTCCCTGTCACAAGGAAGGCTGCGGAAGGTTAATTGAGTTCACGGTGGAGGTATCATTACCTCTATAACGTATCTAAGTCAAAAAGCACTGCAGCAGGTTATGAAGACAGATTTATTTTAAACCTTTAAAACTATTTGTTAAGTTTTTGCCCTCTAACAGGACGATGATTCCTCTCACTTTGTCCCCAAAACCCTCAGCAACCGAGGAGCAACTTTCACAGCATCCCTTAACCAATGGGTTTCACACTTTCCCCTGCAGAGATGCTCTCATCCCACCCACTGGCAGACATGAGACCAGGTGATCCATGACCTCTGGCATCTATTCCCATTTTCCCAAGGGAAAAAACATCCTCTGGGACTGACAATGGGATTCAGTGTAGGCTTTTTTCTCCCTTGCTAAATGAGCAACTGCTGGCTGGAAGCCAGTGAAACAAGCCAAGGGGCTTCAGGGAGCTTCCCATGGGCTGTGCCTTTATCTCCTCTTCTGCTGGGGCTTAAAAGTGGGGAGAGAAAAGTGGGAATCTCCCCATTTGGGGTCCATCATATCCCCCTCCAAAATCACACCAAATGCTTACAGTACTTTCAATATCACTAAGATAAATAGCATCCTTCTTGAGGCCTGCTCCTCAACTGCTCAGTCTAGTAAAGCCGAACTATGTGTACTGATTTTATCAACAATAACTGTAAATCAGGATGATTTTATTATTTGGGGGTTATGTTTGCCAATAAAAAGGAAGAGACAGCTGGGCTGAAAGAATTTGATGGCTACACATTGATTTTGAAATCCCAACCATGGCACCTGCATCCTGACATGCTTACCTTGCTGTCCACCCTCCCCTTGCTTCCTGGAGTTCCTGAGTCTAAATAATGTTCTAGGCACTACAAGTCAGGCCCTGACTTGCACGTCACCAGCTCTGCCAAGACTTTGCAAGGCACTTTTCAGTGCCTGAGGATGATACAAAAGCTACTGCAAAAGCACAAATAGGGCTTTCCTTGCTAAAAGCAAGCAGATGGGACTCAGAGCATGAAAAGGATAAAACAGTGTTTTAACAAAATCAGTTTGTTCAGATGACCTGAACTTGGAATGAAGGTGTTAAAATCCAAGCCAAAGAGGATTTCTGATTGGCAGTCAGTGATGTCATACCTGTGCCAATTACAGAGGTAATTCATGGGGCTGCCTTTAGAAAGAAATTATTCTGATACAGCAATAACACATTGTAGACAGCCCATTTGCAGGGGATTACATGGCACTTCTCAAGCAGTTAAAGCCACTGAGCCTTTTGACCTTGTGCCTCCTAATACTACAGGAGGCATAATAACATGGGAATGCATTGCTTGTCATGTGTGTCTTATTGCTTAAATAAAGTCCAGCCACCCAGCAACGTGAGCTGTGGACCTCAGGCTCATTTTCTATGAGTTATTATGAGCAAACAACATCAATGTAATAAACAGCGCTATTAATTAGTTTATTATATCATTTCAGGGATGGGCTACGCAGACTGAGAAACACTGGAGGAAGCCTGTGCCAGGCTAGAACAAAAGCATTTCTCAGGTCATTGCCTTAAACGCTGATATTTCATGCTACCATGATGCTTACACACAAGAAGTAAATCTTTGCACATTGCAATCTTGAAGTGACTAGAACTAATCGTCTCGCCAGATGAGATTCTAGCTTACTCGCCGTCGTAACGTTCAGCGCATAATGAACATCAGGCAAGGTGAAAATTGATATCAAGAGCATTTCTAAGAGCTAAAAAGTTAACACCTAAAGTGGAAATCAATATACACTTTAAGTATTGACGAGCAGAACAGAAATCTTCAAGGTTTTGCCTCTGCCAAGCGAATACTGTTACAGGTTGAGCTGAAGGCCACTGAAACACCCTACTTTGGACAGTTACTAAAACAAAAAAATCCCACAAAGCAACCAAACCCTATGCTTTATGGAATGATTGCCTAACGCTACCACAAGCATCTGTGGAAAACAAGCAGGAATATACTAAGTCAAATGTCAGCAGTGACTTTTTCAGTGTTAGTTTCTGAAGTTGTGCTTGCCTCCTCAACACAAACAGCAAAGACTAGATTAAACCACAGCTGAGAAGCATCACCTTTGAGGAGCAACACCTTTGAAGATGATGGCCTTTGGTACATGCATGGGAAGAGTGGATCTACACCTGGTGATGGAGCACAGGGCAAAGTTTTTGAGCCTGCTCAGTATGTGAACCCTGGCAGTGTACAAGCTCTTAAGCAGAAGCTCTTCCCTGTGAGGGTGCTGAGGTGCTGGCACAGGGTGCCCAGAGAAGCTGTGGCTGCCCCATCCCCAGCAGTGTTCAAGGCCAGGTTGGACACAGGGGCTTGGAGCAACCTGCTCTAGTGGAAGGTGTCCCTGCCCGTGGCAGGGGTTGGAACTGGATGAGCTTTAAGGTCCCTTCCAACACAAACCATTCTAGGATTCTATGATATTGCTTTGGGGGGCAGAGTTAGTATCTCTGCCCAGTGCTCTGCTTTATGATGAGGACACATCTCTTTGGGTCAATACCAGGTGAAGAGCAGCTGCAGAATATGTCATCTATCTGCTCAAAGCAAGCTTTGCAGACTCACTGGTGAATGAAATAGCTGTGAAAAACAAATGTCTTATTGTTCAAGTCCTCCAGCCTGCAAGGAAGCAGGAATTTCTGCGCACCACATCAAAGGAAACACTTGACTCCATGTGATCAATTCCTCCTTATAATTATGAGACACCAATTTTTGTCAAGTTTCTCAGGTGAAAAGGGGAAAGAAGATCTCAGAAAAGGTTAGAAACACTACATGTCTATAAATATTTGTTGCTCTGCATTCCTTTAACTTTGCATGATTAAATACAGCCTGCTTCTGTTCTTCCACTTTATCCTCCGGGGAAATTTATCATCAAAATTATTGTACAGCATTCATTACTCCAGCCTCATTTAAAACCTTGCCCTACTTATTATTTAGGCTGCAAAAAAAAAAATGATGCTTTGTATAGTATTTCCTATAATAGTCTCAATCATTACATTTAAAAAGATTGCTGTAAGGCAGCTTAGCCTGTATTAGAGAGAAATAAAGTGGAATTCCATAGTTAAGCGTTACAGTTCTTATTCAGCTTTTGTTTCCCAAATCACAACAACGCAACGTTGCAATTCCTTAGAAGTCTCTCACTGATAATTAGCAACATTCAGGACTTCAGTCCCTGGCTTTGAAAGGGACATGTAGTGGCTCTTCTCCGGCTCGAACAGTAGTGGGGAAAGGCAGAGAGATGGGAAGGGAAGAGAAGGGAACGAAGGCAGGAGCCTCCATCAGTTCAAAGGTACAGTGGTTCTCTTAATCAGTGGTACAGGGAACACACTCAGGTTCAACACAGCAGCAGGCAAAGCAAAGAAATTCTGTTTTTCTAACTCTGATTCAAGATTTCCATTTAACAAAGAGACAGATACAGCTTTTTAAATGAAAGAAGATGCTCTGTGAGGCAGAAAAGGGAGGGAGAAAGTCATACTTAAATTCCAGTAGTAATTTGGGAAATAGTTCATACTGACATACAAAGCCTCTTAATTTGGGTCCCTTCACTAACAGGACTACTCTGACGCTGAGTACCATTGCTGAGGTTTAGATAATACTGTGTATGTTTGTCTAACCCTTCTGTACTTCTGAAAAACGATCATCAATCAGAGTCTGAAGTCACTGGTACAGATCCTCCTGAAATGCAAACCCTCCTGGGGAGAGGTTATCATGGAGGGGTCATCCCTTTTCCCATTAGCAGCCCCACCAGGATGCATAAGCTGCAGAACTGAACGCCGATTTATTTGTGGTTTGATCATACCAAGTACAGGGTGGGCAAAAGCCATACATTAACACTGAATGTGTTATGTCATGTTTATTGGCTTGTTTAGGTTGTTCTGACCTTCCTCACTGCCTTCCCTGGACTTGAACAACCTCAGCGGCCTTTCGCTAACCACAAACCTACCTACCGTTCCACCCTATCTCCATCCAGATCAAAGACCTCATACAGGGCTTAGGAACATTGAAGGAACCCCTGGTTTAACCATCTGCAACGGTGAAAACTGCCCGGTTCTCCCTAACCTTCAACTTCAGGTTTTGATTCGTGACTACACTTTTCCCTTTCACCCACCTACCTTGTCTTTCCGACTGCTTTCTACAAGATGCTTTGCTAAAGACTTTTCAATAGCATAAATAAATGAGATAAGCCAGTTCCTCTCTCTTCATTTCTTATTGACAAGTTCAAAGACTTCTAAGAGATTAAGAGTGAAAGACTGTAAGTGACCTGCTGGGTCATCAAACCTAGACTTTTCCTATCACTTCCAGCCATACACCTCAGTACCTTTCTACTGGATAAGCCTGATCTTATCAGTGTCTCCCAAATGTTTTCTTTTTTTCTTATCATTTGAACCAGTTTACCAGGTACAAATGAAAGACTTAGCGGTCTGTAACTCCCTGGATCATCTTCTTTCTGGTGTCACAAGAAGGCATTTTGCCCTTTCTATCCATCGAGCAGACACATTCCTCATCACCCACAGGAAGGGTAAGAAAAAAAGAGGTAAGTCTCGGTGGAAGGAAGGGGAGGGAACGGAATAGTGGAGCTGATGTTAATAGAAGATGTACTGCCAACTCCAGTACATGCAGTGCATTGACAAACTAGTGAAACAACAAAAATCCCTGTTTCATATGAGTGAGAAATCGAGGTAGGGATCAATATTTTTCTTGGGTATTATTTTATCACTAGACTTAACAGGTAAAAAATTAGTATTTTCTTTTTTTCACCTTTAATTGTACAGATTCAGAATTAATAGTGAAAAATACACCATGTGACTAAAATACAGCTTTTTCATGAGCCTGGTCAGCAGAGGCTGTTTGCAATCTGTTCTGATGAGTGCCTGTGTGCTTCCTATGACTGGAGGGACTGTGCTCATTAGCTGTGCCGTGCTCTGGAGGGGCAAATTACCATACACAAACCTCACAGCCGCCCCAACACCCAGCTCTGTGTGCCAGCAGCTGCTCACCACGCATAGATGCACATTGGCAACCTTGCTGCCTCTCAACAAAACACGTCAGGAAAATCCATAATGCTAAAATACACCTCTCGCCGTAAAAGGGGTTTTCACAAGAGGAAAGTATTTTGTGTCTGCTCTCCCCAGCAGCCATTTTAACTGCATAAAAAGCTTTCGAGCTGGAGCTTGCTGCAAAGAGCAGCAGGGTTCTCACCCAAAGGGGACACTGCTCTGGTTCAGGGCCAGGAGAGGTCAAACATCACTGCAGTGCTATGGTCACAAGCAATTTCCAGCGATGTTGAGCCACAGCCCATTAACCCATGTGCTACGCACAAGCAGCACGTTATAATGCTCACATGAGAAGGAGCAGCTTGCCACCCTTTCTGGGTCCATAACAGCCCGAAACCTCTTCTTACCCTCAGCAAACATTGACTGTGATGTGAGTTCACCTCTAGAGTTTGACCCACAGAACATGTTGGTGCAATCAGAACATCTCCTGGAGGAACCTTGAAAGCACGTGCAGAGTTCAAGGTGGGGAGTGCCACTAACACAGCAAAAACGAGCATGAGGGTGAACCTGAGCAGATGCTCAAAACTTGGAGAAGGGGAGGAATAAATTTGGTGGGTTTGGTTTGGTTTTTTGAGTGATGCGTTAATTCCGTATCTTGCAATTAAATATGTTTCAGAAAAAGAGAGTATTCTGTTTTCTGCCATAAATTAGCATTGTCCTCTGTTTTACAAACCAAGGCTATTATCTAAGAGAGTAGAAGATCCCTTCCAACCCAAACCATTCTGTGATTCTATGATACGATTCGATGATAATCTCACATATAGCTAAACCTTTATGTAAGCATTTAAACCAATCTAGATTACCTAATGAAATGCTTGCAACTCAACACTGCTCCCAGAAGGGGAGACCAAAGCTACCATGGCAGACAGAAGGCACAGCTGGTGTGGTGAAATTGCCAGGAAAACACATCAGATCACCTCTTTACCTCATGGATCCACAAACCATGGATTTGGGGTTCCCATGCATGGGCCCCCAACATTGCCAGCCACAAATCCCCTACAAGCAGAAGCTGCCTCCTCCTGGGCAGGGGAGATCTGGTGCCTCCAGTCATGGGGACAAATTTCCTACAGCATACTGGAGTAGTTATTTCCACACAGCTCATGGAGAGGACCACTCCAGAGCAGATAACCAGCAGATATCCATAGTGAAGACCCTGGAGATCCCACACTGGAGCAGCAGGATCCTTCAGATTCCTGAGGGATCTCTGACCTATGGAGACCCCACACTGGAGAAGGTTTATCCGGAAGGATGGGTGCACACTGGGGCAGGGAAAATGTGTGAGGAGGAAGAAGTGTCAGAGAGGGGCTGTTACAGAACAACCACAACCCCCCATTCCCCACCCACCCTGTGCTGCTGTGGGTAGGAGGAGATAGAGGAGTTGGGAATGGAAGAGTGGATTTGAGCCTGGGAAGAAGTGGGAGGAGATGTTCTGAGTTTTTGTCTTTGTTTCTCACCATCCTACTCAACTTTTAAGTGGCCATAAATGAATTTTCTCCCATGACAGTAACTGGTAAGTGATCTCCCCATCTTTATCTCAACCCATGAGCTCCTCCATCACATTTTCTCCCTCCACTCTGCTGGGGTGAGAGCAGCTGGATGAACCTTCTGCAGCTAGCCAAGGTCAACCCACCACACTTGTCCATTCCCTGACAGGCACACCTTTCTTTCCGAGAGTTTATTTGGAGGAGCTGGCTGTTAAACCAGCACCCCATAGAGTGATAAGTGCATTGTACAGGACCAGATGGTGTTCGAATGGCATGACAGAGACCACTGGACATTGGCCATAGGCAGAAATCCTGACAGAATCTCTATCAGAACAGTGCTTCTCTATAACATTACGCTATGGGGGCTGGGAACTGCCCAGCCTGGAAGAGAGAAAAGTTGATGTCAGCATGACAGCTTTCCTGTCAATCCAGCCTCTATCATTTATTTAAGTGTTCTTCTAATCTTCCAGGCTGTAGCTCACACATTTATAATCTTAAATTCTTTATGAGCAGTAGGATTAACACCCCTTTCATCAGGCTGGGAGCCAGGCTTATCCTGACTAGTTTTGATCTGTTCCCGAACCCCAAAGCTTTCAATAGTAGTTATATTCCGAGCTGTGGTTTTCCCCAAAGGGAGAGCTGCAGCTTTCCTGTGGTGCCTGTAACTTCAAATTGTTTGTATCCCATCATTTCCATGTGAATACCTTACCACCTCCATCCACTTCCTGACCCCAGATGACTTTCTATCAGCAGAAAGAGAAAGTGCCAGCACTGGCGGGATGTTTGTGGGATCATCAGTTGGTTGTCAGAACATGAGTCACAGAAACCACCCACCTCCTCCTACATCTCAGATCAGTAGAAATAAGCTGTCGGGTTGGCAAGAGTCTTCTCTGTTCCAGCCCATCCAAAAGAAATTAAGCACTTTAAGCAGAAAGGTCCAGGTCCCTAAGTCAAAGGGACACCTCTTTCTCTGTCAGCCTTTTTGCAGGTTTTACAGGAGGTCAACCAGCAAATCGAGTGGTCAGATCTTCAAATGCTTGCTGTGTTTGAGGTCCTCCACAAGTACATGTCAGTGTAAACGAGGCACTGAGCAAGAGTTGAACCTTGCTTCTCTTGGTTCTCCTCCAAGGCTAAGTCACTCCATCCTGATGTCAACCCACTCCTGCTGCTAGGCAAGACAATCATACTGGGCTCCCCGTCACCTCCAGTTCCACTCTAAAGCCACCATTCAGGCCTGAGTCTGTAAAAAGAGCATTTCCCTAAACTGAGGAAAAAGAAGAACAGTTCTCAAAATACCATTTAGGGTACCAAAAGTGAACAAGTCAAGGCTGTGGACTTTACCTTCTAGACCAGAGCACCTCTCTCTAGGGAACATTTACCAAATTTGACCACCCTTCCTCTCTGCCTTGTCTGTTACTCGGGCAGACTCCATTCCCATCTGCTGCCGAGTCCCTCTGTTGCACAGATGTGTGAGCTTCATGCATCTAAAACCTGTCTGATAACATCCATCACCATCTTGTGCACTGTGTTTCAACCTGTGTGCAAGTACTACTACTCTGATGAAAATAATGAAAACTGATTATCTCATCATGTCATTCGCAGTGGAAAGAAAGGCTGATTTTGACTGTCAAGTACTTGTATCTAATTCTCTGTCATGAGTTCACCGTCGTTTTCCCCTCCCCAGTCTTTGCGTGCCTCCTATCTGTTAAACATGAAAGGCTTTGAACAGGAATGGGCGAGGGTCATTTCTGCCTCTGCTTCTGTTCCACAGCCAGTGTTGTAGAACAAATACTGATGAGGATCATGATGATAATGAGGAAAATAATAATGAGCATTGATCTCGATGGAGATGCTCCTCTGTTCTACCAGGCCACTGAGATGAGAATCAGGAATCCCCTGACATATAGGATGTGTCACACTAAAGTTTAATTAACAGCAAATCACAACCCAAATGACATATCCCCCCCCTCACACTCTTGATTTTCATAACTGACTTTTCACAACAAAACTCCAGGGGACATTGGGAAATAGAGGAGAAAGCAAAAACTTCTGCCTCCACGTACAGCTTGTTACACTGAGGAAGTCAGTCATCCATGATTCCTCTCTGATTTTCTACAGTGTAAATCCTGAGCTACTTCAGTGTATTCCTTGGAGAGACATCAGTACAGATGAGAGGAGAATTAGGTCCAATGTGCTTCAAGAAGACACACTTGGCGTGTTACTTCACAGCTTCATGTGCTAATGGCAACATGCTGCCTCCTGATAATGGTGCCATCAGTGAGTGTCTGCTGAACACGTCCCAGTCTCTTTCACTGCAAAAAGAGTGCTGACGTCCAGTCAGAACACTTTGCACTTCCCCAGAACCATCTCCAGCACTTTCCCACCAAATTAACCTAGGTGAAACGCTCAGGAGAGCACCATTAGAGACAGCATGAAGCCTTGCTTGCAGGGTCAGCTCAACTGGGCATCAAAGGAGGTAAGCTTGCCCCAGGAACCTGCTGCCTGATGCCACCTTGGCTGTCACATAACCATGCAGAAACCCCACATGAAGCAGCTGGTGACTATCAAAACCCTTTCTTTTTATTATTGTTTTTTACATTACTTTTCAGCCAGGTTTTTGCTTGAACTAGGCCCCCAGGAACACTACTGCTGGAGCAGGACAGCCGACCCAAGAGGGGTGGGGAGGGCAGGAACTCCTCTTGTTTGCAGCAAGGTGCATTTACGCTATGGCACAAGCTGCTTTACAGATTTGTGAGGTTGCTCCTAGCTCCTATCAGGATCAGAAGAAATCGATGCTCAAGGGAAATTCATGTAGCTGTAAATAATCAGGAAATGGTGTTCAGGACTGAAATATTTACTTTTCAGGTGTGATTTTTGCCATTGGTGCTTCTGTATTACAAATATTTCTATCTTGATCTCAAGTGTCAGACCTTTAAAAGCTTTTTCCCAATAAATGTAAAACAGTTTTCTGATTGACATACTCCTCTATAACTGCTCATACAAGATACCATACAGGCAAACGTGAGTTCCCTTTCTGTCAAGACCTAAAGCAGATCTTGTTTATGCAAAAGTGCAAGACATAGAAGACTTCTGTTTACAATCACTACCATGAAGTAGCTGACTCACTTTACAGACTAAGTAGGAGGAAGCAAGGAGTATCTCAGGCAATTCAATGCATTTATATCTATTACGTATTAACTCATTACATATCAATCATGTAAGGAATCAATTGTTCAGATTAAATCAATCTCCAACAGGGTAAGGTCATAGACTTGTGCTATTAACTGCAATCAGCCACTTAAGAAGAGGATACCAGCAGAACAGTTAAGAAAACAGGTACATCTTCCATTGACAAACTATCCCATAAACATTCCCCATGGAAATGTCCACATAAAACCACAGCTGAGTTGAGACTGCAGCACTGCATAGTACATTACATATATTGATATATATATATATTCCACTCTATAATCTAGCAGCCTCTCCTCCCCACAAGCAGCTTCTCCCTGATGAAGAACAGCCTTTCCTGACAGGAGGTTCTGCTGATGAAGCAAAGACTGCAAAAAAGGAGGACATGAGGCTGCACAGCTCCAGCTCTCTTGCATGGCTGTGCCCTGCACGTGTGGAATCTACATTTCCTGGCAGGAGCCAGCACAGGGCAAGCCAGCAGCAAGGAAATCTGGATCCTATCTTTGAGAGAAATAATTAATCATACTTTAAAGAAAAGCGAGAAATAAAAGGCCAAGTTTGTATAAAATTCAAGCAAACCACTGTTGCAAATCGTAACTCAACCAGCTCACACTGCTGCAAGCCAGAGATCTCTAATCTAATCGAAGTGAATAGCTTGAAGTGCACTGCTATTAAGAGAATCAAAGCTCCCACATCTCAGCTTCAATATCTGTGAAACAGAAGTAATAGTGTTTACCCACCTTACAGAGATAATAGGAGTAGTTATGTTCGTACAGAAACATGATCATGTAAAAAAGCACTGTGGTATAAAAGTTCTAAATATTGTTATTAGGTGTGTATCTTGGTACTCCAGAAATAAAACCCAATTCAAGATCTTCTATTTCTTTGACACTTGTAACAGGCTTCCAATGTGGCTGAAAACCCCTGTTCAAAAATAAACAGCAGAATAATGAGCTTTCCTTATTTAATTCACCAAATCGGCACAATAAGCTCATGTTTAAACAAAAAATGAAAAGGAAACTTGCTGCTGTGCCAGAACAGCAGCACAATCAATTTTAATTAGCATTGCTCATTGTGGGAAATGATAAGGTATCAGTCATAGTAATTGGCGGTGTTGACAATTAGTCAAAGTTATTAACATCTCAAGACCCAGGACAAAAAAAAATCCTTGCTGAATTTTAAGTATCTGGAGAAAGCTTGCTTCAAAATTCCCAATTTTTGCACAGTCTGAAAACGTTCCTTAGATTTATTATTTGTTAGTTTTCCATCAGAGCACAACCTGAATGTCACTGGCGCTTGATCAGTGTGAGTTTTCCATGGAGATCTGCTGTGAGTGGGGCTCCCCTTGCTCCTCCCGGAGCCTGGCTCGTGAGCACCATCACATGCCCGCTTCCCACCTCTCTCTCTTTGTTTCCCTTCACCTGCTTTGGATGCTTATTCCAGATACTATCCCATTAGACACATGCAGACCAAAATGGATAAGGAGGTGCTTGGAGCCAATGGAAACACCATCAGGTCTGAGCTGGAGCATCTCCAAAGCCTGCATAGTCCCATCTAGGAAAATAAGCCCTTATATACACAGAGCTAGGGGGATGCTGGCCATGCAAGCAGAAACAACTGCTACTTGTAGATATTGCCCAGACCACATCTTTTAATGGCCAATATCAGCAATTCATCAGGCTTCTTAGAAACTCAGGTACAAGTCAAAGCCAACCACAACATCAGGCAATAAAGGGCCTCTCGCTTAGACCTGGGCAGCCCTAGCGACCATCCTGCTTGTGTTTGCCACCTGACTTATGCTGAAAGAGAATCTGCACTGGCAAAGAAAGTCAGTGATTTTATTAACCAGCTGAGCAAACCACACAGCCCACTCATATGGTTCAGATTAGAACTGACACAAGGATTTCTAATGTTTCAGTAAGGCTAACTTACGGACAGGGCGGATGCTAAAAAGGCAGAACAAGAGCATCATCAATTGAACCAAAAAGCATTTAGTTAATATGAAGTTAATCTGACCGTCTGCACTGGGAATACACAATTGTTTTCTGCTAGAGGAATTTCAGGGAATATATCCCACCTCCCACTGCCTTCTGTACCTTTATTGTAAATATATATCTATATATATAATACAGCAATAGCCATCCTTCTGGTGTAAGTAGGTGTTACAGTTTAAAATAGCAGAGGTGACATGTATTACTCATTTGTCCTTTTACTCGCTTTAATGTGTTTATTTGTATGGAAATTAAGTCAGGTAAAAATACCATCTCTTCTCCTAGCACTTGTATCTATTACAGAGTCATGGCTATTCTTTGGACTCTGGGCAACTACCACTCCCAAACAGACACAGCCTTTCATGCAACAGAGTAAAAGTATGAGAGTGCCACAAAGGAATAAATCCTGCCTGCCAGATGCTGTCAAGCAGCACCACTGGCATAAGTGTCAGAGAACACAGAAGAAACTCCCCCAAAACCCAACTGAGATTAAAAGCAAAGAAACTCTGATTTAAATTCCCCTCTTCAGCCACCGGCCTGCAGCAGCAGCAGCAGGGCTCTGCCACTGCGTCCACAAGATAAACACCATTTTCAAGGTCAATTTCCTATGACCAGTTGCTTCATTTCTCATCATTTTCTGTCCAACTTCATAGATTACCACTTAAAATTGATTTATTCTTTCCTTTTCCAGCATTACTTCGCACTTCATTTAAAAGCGGGGTGGTGGTGTGGATTTTTTTCTCTGTTCTGTACAATGGCACTGTCATAAGACGATGAGGCTCAGCTGGGTTTCAATTGACTAAAGTGACTGCTCAGTAAAGCAGCATGTTATAAAAGCTAAACCAAATCAAGAGGCATCTTCTAACCATCTTTCCCTCTTCCCTACTGCTAGAAGTATTGTTTTTTTAGATAGAGTCTTGAGCTTTTATGTTTGGGAGCTTTGATTGTAAAGAAGTGTTTTCATAGCCCCTAATAGAAAACAAGAAGTTGTATTTAGGTCTTTCCAGGGTTTGAGGTTCCTTCTGCAGGCCGGTAGCATTCACACTTTAGATCAGATTAAAGCTGACAGAGATGAAACTGCGCTGGCCCACATCCTTGGGCTTGCTCCAGGGCCTCTCATCTGCATTTCATCGTGATGTGAGCACATGTTCCCATCATTGGTACACTCATCTGCATCACTCTGAATGTTAATCACAGGCTAACCCAATTTCTTCAGCAAATTTATTACTTACTGTTCATTAAAGTTCATAAAACCTAATGTGAGCCTGAAATAAGCAGAACATTCTTAACAAGTAGTTCTTAGCCACACAGTAATTCAGAGGTGGCAATGTAAGCCTGATGAGCTCCTCCTTCAAAGGTGGATGCCAAAATCTGTCAGATGTTCTGCAGGGAATACAAGGGGGAAAAGGAGGCAGTGGGGTACCAAGAGCTGTCATAGCTCTTTACAAAGCTCTAAAACTGGCATCTTTGTAGGAACCAGCTTATCCAAACACACAGAGAATTTTTGCAGAATCATCTAAAGCCATTCATTCAGTGAACGAGGAAGAAACATGAAGGATGAAGGCAGAAAAGCTGTTTAGCTCCCCTGATCTCACCAACACTTGCAAAACACCAACTATAAAGCACACGCACAGCCCTGACAAGGCAGCTGCTGTGCATAGAAATGAAGCCTGTCCCAAGTGCCTGCAGCACTGGGGGGACCACAGCTTCTGAATGATGTGGCAATACAAGGGGAATGAAACCAAAATAAGAGGAGTTTGGTGTAGAGCACTCACAGGCAGCATCTCAGCCAGCGTGCACCACAAATAGTACATGTTTTCCTGGCATCAGGAAGAGTGGATTTTCTTGATGATGCCCTGTGCAGCGGGATCTGAGAAGTGACACTTAATTGCATTAACCTTTGTGATTTACTAATAAAGTGTGGCAAGAACATGCTCAAACACTCATGAGCTTGAAAATGAGTACGTGCTTAAATGCTTTGCTGAGCAGGACCTAAAGAAGCTGCATTTGTGTTTTCCATGTTGGAAAGATGCAATCTGATACGTTCTAAACTACAGCCAGAGTAAACATTAACATCTACCTCCCCGATGAACTCTGCGTATCTGAAATCATCTCCATCTCCTACACCCGTTCCTCAAAACCTCAGGAACACACATGAATCCAAGCCTCCAAAACCCCGAGTGGAAACTGCTGAAATCCTCCAAAGGACATTATGATTGAAATATTCAATCAGATGATGCTACCATCAGAATAATGAAGCCTTTGGAGGATTTGCTTCATCGAGTATAAAATAATGTTGAGAGACACTTTAAAGGAAGAAACCACGTCTGTGGGAAGAAACATGACCGACTTTTTGCCAGAAAGAAGATTATTCTGCAAGCCAGAAAATGACACCTCTGAGTAGTCCAACATCAGATCTGTTTCTCGGCTAAAATTACACGTCACTAAATATATAAATATCACTTATGCACAGCTGTGTAAATGAAAACACATCTGTCGGGAAAAGAAATTACAGATGTTTATTCTCCATTCTTCAAAATTTCCATAACCATAGAATGAATCCAGGCTGAAATTAGAAATTTGCCCTCTCCTTTAATTAAATCAATTTGCATTTTTTTTTCCAGCTGATTAAATAATAGAAAAGCACAGAGGCGAAGGCGGGTTTTGTGATTAAGGCACTGGACGAAGACCCGGGAGAGCTGAATTCAATTCCTGTTCCTGCCATAGACTTCCTTTATGACCTTGGGCTTAATCTCTTTGCACCTCTTTTCCCCATCTGCTGAAGATGGAGAATATCACACTCTCTCTCATAGCCTCCACCTTGTCTATTACGCTGTGAGCTCTGCAGGGAAATGAGCTGTGGTGGCCTGAGCTTATGTAGGCCCAAAAACCTCACCCTGAGCTTAGCAGCGTGAGGTTTGCACCAAAGTACAAAGCAAGACATAGCCAAGCCTTTTATCACATTCTGTTTTCGAAGTCCTAATCCTATTTCACAGAGCACAGTATTGTACAGCGTTGCATTTTTTCCAAGCAAGGCTGAGGTGCAACCAAATGAGAGCGTTAAGCCTCATTTGGCACTTTAATAGTGCCAATAAAGGGGCATAACACAAGAAGGGATGTGGAGCTGTTGGAGCTACTGTAGAGGAGGCCACGGAGCTACTGCGAGGGCTGGAGCAGCTCTGCTCTGGAGCCGGGCTGAGAGAGCTGGGCTGGGGCAGCTGGAGAAGAGAAGGCTCCTGAAGGGGACACCTTAGAGCAGCTCCAGGGCCTAAAGGGGCTCCAGGAGACCTGGAGAGGGGCTTTGGACAAGGGCCTGTAGGGACAGGACAGGGGGAATGGCTTGAACCTGCCAGAGGGGACACTGAGGTGAGCTCTGAGGCAGAAGCTCTTCCCTGTGAGGGTGCTGAGGTGCTGGCACAGGGTGCCCAGAGAAGCTGTGGCTGCCCCATCCCTGGCAGTGTTCAAGGCCAGGTTGGACACAGGGGCTTAGAGCAACCTGCTCTAGTGGAAGGTGTCCCTGCCCGTGGCAGGGGTTGGAACTGGAAGAGCTTTAGGCTCCCTTCCAACCCAAACCAGGCTGGGACTCTCTTCTATGATTCTTTGAAAATAGCCCACAGTTCTCCATCAGGACAGGGCTGCGGGTGAAGCTGGCAGCTGAGAGATCACAAACGCAGCAGAGAGAAAACAGGAATTCATCTCGGGAAAGAGACTAGATCTTAATGGAATTATTTTAGAGCACAATAAAACACAAGCTGTCTTCATCACCACTATTACTCTTGCCTGGCTAGACTGAGAGCATATCACATCAAATCGACGGAAGGAAAATTAATATCTTTGAAAGGAAGCAGTTCAGCACATAGCACACAGTCCAGCTACCACAGTGATGAGTTTCCTGAGAGCGATCATCTTAAAAACCCCAGTGGTTATAAGAGACTCTATGGAATTCATCATTTTTGATGTTTTGGGGTTGGTTTTTTTAATTGAACCAAAATACAGTTTTGAAATAGCATTTCTAGCTATGCTGTTTCAAAGGATTAACACACCATTATATACTGGGGTTTACATAATGGAATCAGCAAACAGGAATCAGCAAGTAATCTTCTGTCTCTGCGAAGACTAACGTGTAATTGCCAGAAGCACCAGGGGAATTTCTGCCTTTTGTTAAAGCTTCAGGAGGTGACTGGCGTCAAATTTGACAGAAATACAGAACACAACGATCAGTTAGAGGCATGAAAGGTAATGGTTATTGTTTAATACAATAACACAACTTCCACTATGGTTGGGAGCTAAAGCCTGTGTATTGATTTGCAGATGCAAGTGCTAACTGTTATTATTCAGAAAATTACAGGAAAAGACCAGTGAGCTACTGAGTGCTATGGACAAAGAGAGTCATGATATGCAAGATGAATTTTATGAAGCAAATCTTCTTCATGGAGCCTTTTCACTGATACAGTCTCAGTTTAATTCCATAAACCAATAGCCGTGATCAGACAGTTGATAGGCATTATATTTCCCTAAGCAATTGCTTTTCCATTAAGATGCTTGCATGAAACCAAAACATGACAGGGGAAAGCAGAACACAAAGAATAAATATCAGAGCAAAACCCAGAAATGTGGCAATATAACAGAACTGAACCAAACCTTGTGTCTTTATAGAACAAATGCATTCATGGTATCACAGTGTGAGCGAGCACCAGAAGTGAAGTACCACAAATCACCTTCCTATGCGACCATCTTCAAAGCAATGGGGATGTGGACACTTAGCTCCTGGGGTAGTAGCTTTATACACATAGCACACTAGTGCTGAAGGATCACACTGATCCTACCATACGGAATTGTCTTTAAAAGAGAAGCTGCAAAAAGAATACTTGAACACAGATCCCGAAAGCTCTAAAAGGATTACCGGAGCATTTGTCCAGCTGGTTTCTCTAAAAGGCAACTACTGGCACCCAGAGAGGGAATAAAATAGCTGTAAACACTGTACAGCCTCATGCTGTACTCAAGCCTTAACATGCCATCCTACTGCAGACTACACCTTGACAAGGTTCACATTGAAATCTGATGGACTCATGCCCACATACTACACCTGGCAGAAGTATGTGCACTGAACTTAGCTCTTCCTGTTCCTTTATCCCCTTTTAATAATTGTATTTAGATCCTGTGGCAAAGGATTTACTGACAAAAATAGCACTTGAAGATAGATCATTTTTTTTCCTGTTTTGAAAGCCATGACAGGCCAGTGCAGCTCATAACTTGACAACAATTTAGCACACTCCCCCATAAACATCCATACCCAACTTCTGCAGAACTCATGTTCTTGTAAATGAAGACAAACAATGTCAAGTGAGATTCTCACTACAGATTAAGAAATTTCTTCTAACTAATTTGTTAGAAGGTTCAAAATGTCTTAAACATGTTCTGTTGAAGACTGAAGGCCTCCCTGACAACATTTATGGGGAATTTGAGAGGGTGATAGAAAGAAACAGGTCTGCCCAAGTCACTGTGACAGAACTATCTCATATTCATTGATTTAATAGAAGAATAAACGTTCTCTGGTGTCACACTCTCTGTACTTTTATAGAATCATAGAATAGTTAGGGTTGGAAAGGACCTTAAGATCATCTAGTTCCAACCCGCCTGCCATAAGCAGGGACACCACACACTAAACTATGTTGCCCAAGGCTCTGTCCAGCCTGGCCTTGAACACCTCCAGGGTTGGAGCATTCACAACTTCCTTGGGCAATCCATTCCAGTGCCTCACCACCCTCACTGTGAAGAACTTCTTCCTTATATCTAACCTAAAGCTCCCCTGTTCAAGTTTTAAGCCATTAATTTATTCTTTTAGGTTCTTCAGTGAACTCCAGTTCTTCACGACTGGTACCAAACCCTGCTAAAGAGCACAGGAGATGGTAGACCCTTTCTTGAAAAGTCATGTAGTAGGGACACTGACAAGGAGCTCACAAGATCTGTACAACCCCATTCCATAACACACAATTTCTACATGCTAACAGCAGGTTTTCCTCTCTTCCATAAAATTGGAAGAGCACAAATGCTGAAGCCAATTGCTCCAGCACCCTAGAGAAGTTACACAGCAACCAATTCTGCTCGAAACGTTACTGCTGGGGCTAGAGCAGCATACAGAGATGCCAGTTGAGATGCATGCTTGCACTCAACAACATATAAAACATATGGTAAAAGATACTTCTTGCATTTCCAAGTAGGGACAGGGAGGCACTGGGAGACAAGAGCTACAGGTACAGAGAACAGGCAGTGACCCAGCAGGGGGTGCTGAGGAGGAAGGTGCTATGGGAGAAATGCTTTAAGCAAGGGGAGGAGCAGGAGGATCACAGAAGCTAAATGCAGAGAAATGAACTATCAGTAGCTTTAAAAGCTGAGATTAGATGATCCTGTCCAACCCGGCAGAGAAGACTGGCCCATATCCTCATGAGAAACTTCAGGTAAGAAGCTGGTTACAGCCAACTGTATAAGATGCCATAATCAATCATAACAATGCTAAGAATAGCATCACCATGCTGGAGTGGAGGCAGCCTTTTATAGTGACTGCTTTCTCCTCAACTGCTGCAGATGAAAAGATTTTGCTTGAGAGAACTGTGGAAGAGTTGTGGGTGCCATGGATGAACCTCACCAGTCTGCTGCCATTGCACAGGGTTTTACCACTGTGATTCTGTTGCATGAATCCATCACAGGAGCTCTGCTGGATAAAACTTTGCCCCCTTGTTTTCAGAGCAAATCGCACATACACAACTGCTGGCCAAGCCCAAAAACTCCTCAAAAAACAATGTGAAAAATAGAAAGCAGTACAGACTGCTAAAAGGAAAAAAAAGCAATTCCTATTTATAAACCTTTTAGACTTTTATCAGGGCTGAGAAGTCAGGTGCATGATAGAAAGCAATGCTACATGTAACACACATACTGCTTCAAACCTTATTATGCTGTAGCACATCTGTATTCCAGCAACATCTCAGGTAGGAAGTTGTAGCAATATTGATAAATTATATTCTGTCCACATCACTAGGGTGCTAGTAATGTTTCAAAATGCCTGGAGGAGCAGTGGGCGACTCTCATAATGTATATATATATAAGAGAAATCTTGTTTTGTCTCCCTAGAGACAGTTTTCTCTTCTAATGGAGTGTGGTCAGAGGGACTCTGCTTAATTCATGCAGTTAACTCTTGATCTCCATCACTTCACAGTTTTTGTGCTAACTACAACATATAGAAGCCATTAGGCAGTAAGACTGAGATTGACTTTTCTTACTCCATGGATTATACAGAAGGAATGGGAGCAAGTTGGGCTCATTAGCATATGCATAAAGAGTTCATGGGGTTGGCAGCAGCAGAAAGTACCCAGCAACCAACAGAGACATTTAATTCTAAACCTTGCACATCAGCATTAAAAGGAGTATCTCTGTTCTTCACTGTTACATCATTAAATAAACCAGAAGCAGCGAAGAGGAGATTGAAGGGGTAGGTTTTGAAGTGCTGACAACAGAGAATCATCTGAGCTTCAAGAAGGATAACATGAATTTTAATTATTGTAACACACTAACTGTTAAAGTACTTATTCCCCTTCAGTGGAAGGAACTAGTGTTAAAATGTGTGCCTGAAGTCTTGCAGTACAGCCAGACATTCGAGGAACGGGGCTGTGTGTTTCTGGTGCCCAGGGAATGCCACTCCATCCCAGCAGCATCGTGACCTCCACAGCTTCTTGCTGGATGTGATTTTGGGCTGCCGCATGCAAACCTCACACTTGAGGGAGCCCAACACACAACGCAGCACCTCTTCAGCAACCTCAGCTTCCTCATCCAAAGAAATCAAGCCATGCTGGCTTGGAAATGCAAGTGGGTTCCATCCAGAAGACTGAAGGTTGTCTTTATGGGGTGCTATCCCTGCAGTGAAGCAGCACATCAGCCTACTCTTCATCTCTCCCAATTATCAGCTAGGCCCATTAGAGCTGATGTGGAAACACACCACAGTGCTTAGCATCAGCCTCAAGGTATTTCAGGGATGGCTCATCTCCGAGGAGGAACCTCTCACAGACCAGCAGGATGGCCAGATGAGAGCAGCAGGAGTTTCAGCTACTTCCACCCATCCGTGCTTAAAGGCCACTAACTTTAACTTGAGCTATTAAATGACCTTCAAGTACCACTGTCCAAGGAGAGAGGAGGGACTGAGAAGTTTCACTATGAGCAGCAAGGAACACGTGGAGGTCATGAAAACGTGCAGTTTGGTGTGGGAAGGGGCAGCGAAAGGCTCTCTTGTGCCTCCATGCTCCTCCAGGGCTGACAGCCCCAGCCTGGGGCTGAGAGCAGCAGCCAGACTCTCCTTCCAGGATCACCAGCCCATGGAGAGCAGGTCTTTATAGAGAGAATTTAAGGCAAGAAGATAAGTAATGCTATTTTCACACAAAACTCCTGAATAATAGACTTTACTGTAACTAAAATCTTAGGAAAGGCATCGGGCTGTTCTGCTTCATTCACAGGGAATTTGCATTCTGCTCCTTTTATCTCCTCTCTCCCCCCACATACACACTTCGAGAAAGAGAAACCTTTCGGTTAAGGATGTGAACCCGCTCTCACACAAGGCAGGCTCCGGATGCGCGCTGCGGGGCAGGAGGAGAAGCAGGGCAGCACAACAGGCCCACACGTGCCTCTGCTGCAAATATCCTCCTTGCCTGGAATTCTGAATAATGTCAGATCTCAAGGAACATATGTTAGAAGTGCCCCTGAGCAGTCACAGAATAGTACATTTACAAACAGAGAGAACCCATTTGAAACACTCAGTACATTTGCATGCGGCATCTGTAGGATGGTTTACAATCAAGATTAATATGCACATTGAAGCAGGGGGGTGTGGGATGACAGGCAGGGAGAGCCGGCTCTGTGGCCAGGGAGCAGCAGCAAAAGGATGTGCATGGAAGTGGGAACCCTTCACAAAACCTCCCCAGGGACCGAAGGCGGTTTTGGGTGCCCTGTGAGCTGGTGAATACTAATACAAAGGGTTATCTATTGCTTTGGCAGATTACTAACCCTCAGTGTGAACAGTGAAGTCCATCAGAAATTAGATACTAATCTTGTGCCCAAGCAGTTGGCAGAGATCACACCTGGGCTCACAGGGGTGTGTTGGGCATCCTCTCAAACACCCCCAAAACCATAGACCCTCAGCCTTCAGCTTCTTCATCACCTTTACTCATGAAGAAGTTAAGTTCAGAGAGCAAAACGAAGGAGGCAAAGCACCCTCAGATATCTTTTCAAGCTCATTTTATGCAGATATTGCTTGTAATGAAATAGACAAAATGGGGGGGAAGGGAGGAAAGTGGGGTTTGAAGTGCAAATTGCAACAAAAGGCCTGGGTGACGTCCTGCTTGCCAACACCATCATACTAGATTCATGCTCACTAAGAGGTGGCTACCACGCTAGGGCTGCGAAGCTGGGGCTTTTGAAGCATAAGGCTTTGGTTTATCAAGTAAATAAGCCAGGGAGGTGATAAGCCACTCTCTGAAAACCCTTCAATAATCGCAGTGATATATGCCTGGAATTCACACTCCTTTCAGATTTCCCTGGCTTTTTAATGACAGAAAAGAAGATCTCGGTTTCAGAAATATTCAGTGTCCCTCTATTGTCAGTCTCTAGCTTAAAAAATAATTAAGTTTGCTCTCCTGCTAGCCTGTTATCAGGTCAGTGCAAGATGCTAAGAGATCAGTATGCCACAGTAAGAAATATTTCTGTCTATTTAACCCACTAATTCAATCTCAGTAAAGAATGAAACCCATGAAGTATCTATTTATAAAGTAAATACAGCAAGTAGAAATCAAATATTGGTCCTGTTTCAGGCCATTAGCTGAGAGGGTGCTGGGAAGGTAATAGCCACAATATTTACAGTGTTAAAAAGAACTGGTTTGTTCCTACCATTCTTTGTCACTTTGTTTTCATGCATATAAGCATCATTCTGAAGATGTTATGGGGAGCACTGGAGGACAAGTATCTCAACCATGACGTGAGAAAACCCTCTCAAGTCCAGGCACTCACTCTCCTTCTCTTTAGACCATAGAGACAAAAATATCAGACATCAAATGGTGGATGCACACAGCATTCGGGCCATTACTGCCCACTGTCAACAGCTTATTTAACCATTTTCTTCCGTAAAGCAGTTTTGTGGACTGGCAATTTCCATAAAGGTATTCATTCTCCTTGGAATCTTCCAGGTTTTTGCAACAAAAGCCAGTGCCTCCTCAATTAAAGTGTTTATACTCAGCTGTCATCCCTTAGTGCCTCTAGAGGGTTTTAATTGGATTACTTCATGGAGATTATTTCCAGTACAACCTATGCCTAAATATATTGGGATGTACTGTCTCTCCTCCTGCTGATAGGGGACTCTAGCACCCTATGGGAGGACTACCCTGGCATGTGGAACGAAATGGAGGTAATGAACATCCTGATGGTGCTCAGGAAGCATCACCAAAGCACCCATCAAACTCTGGGGAGGGAAGTTCAACTTTTATCATTTAGCATTATTTTTTCCCCCTTATTTTTTGAGCTAAAGCAGGCTATTATGTCCCTTCTCTTTTTCGTCCCCTCACATACGGTGTGGAACTGACTCCAGCCTGATTGTGCAAATCCAGCAGAAAGTGTCCATCCTGTATTTTCAACATTCATTAGTCATATGAATTAATGCAGAAGTTTCAAGTGCCAAAGCAATGCAGGTTTGGAGTGCAATTAAAGATACATTTAATTCCACTCATATTTCACAAAGCGTATTTTCACAAATCACAACTCCTCCCCCCCAAATTCACACAGTAAACATCACAAAAGCCTTAAATAAAGGGAATTGCTATTGATCTCTGGGTATCCTAAATTCCCTAAAATACTGTGGCAAAATTGTTTTCTAATGAAACAGTAATTTAAATGTCATTAATTTCATATTTGCCATTCCCTTTTTACTACACTGATCCCTAAATTATGGACCTTAATATCTCCTATGTCATTTAGGGATTTAATGGTTTTGATCCAGATTTAAAGGTTTAGAAGTGCTTTGTTTGGGGTTTCTCATCTAATCCCTAGGAGCCATTAAACCTCTGCCAGAACCAGGGTACAAACTATGGTAGTTTCCAAATAAAACTGTATTTTTAACCTGGGGAAGGTACCTCAACCTTGTCCATTTCTAACCACATCCCCCTTTTCATGGCAGAGCAGTGCAGGAGGCTTCTTACGGGAAGATTTCTGACTCCAAACACATTTCACTAGGGGATTTTTGTTATTTTCTAAAACCAGCAATGAAAAATAGAGTACGTTGAATCACAAAAGCATGGCTGCTGCAAAGGAGATGGTAAAGATCCTTATTCACTTCTTGGACTCCACCCCCTTTACAGAACTTGGGCTGCTTCTCTTGAAACACCATCAGGCAGTGACGGGTGAACACCAGGTCAGCAGGTTGGTGACACCAGCCTTTCCCATTTTACCAGGTCAAATCATAACACAAGGAATACTGCAGCATTTCTTACAGACAACGCATAGAAAAGGTACATGAGGGTTTACTCATGGGGTTTGTACTTCAGCTGCACAGGACAAGCACAATCCCATCAGAGGTTCATGACTGTCTTACAAGAAGGATATTAACTTCAGTTAGTGGCATGTGGGGGAACACAGCTTGCAAACCATGGGAGATATGATCTGCAAAGGAAGGCAGGAGTGAACCCTAAATGAATTTTCTAGGTATAAATGGATGACTTTTAAACAGAGTGTTGCACACTCCTCTGTGATTCACACCTTTTGTGTCATAACTTCAATGTACTAAAATTATTGTTTCCCCACATACAAGGATCTTCCCTTAATTGTCCATGTGGAGAATTCAAATAGTTCAATGTGGAGTTGAATTCTTCACTGAAGTAGTTTGTGTCTTTATTGGATAATCTCTTACATGTGCTTCATTTTATCAATAACAGTAGGAAATTATTGATTTTTCTAAAGCCATTAAGTTCAATTAGTTTTACAATTCAAATAGAAAAATGGTAAATTACCTTCATTTGATGATAAAAAACAGTACGAGGTGGGAAAAAATGTATAATACCCTAATTTGTGAAGTATGTGAGCAAAGTGGTAAAGCAAACAAATGAGTATTAGCATAACAGCTCTAATCAGCACTGTTCAGCATTTAAAACATTTAAAACTGGCATCATTATGCTTACTGGACTGTGTAGCAATAAGTAGTTGTGATGTTGTTTACCCACTTAATCTTATGAATAAGTTAAAGCACAAGAAATAATAAACAATAGGAAAAAGGGTGGAAAATCATTTGGAAATTTTTAAGCTTCTGCTTATCCTCAGCCTAAGGCACACACAGCATACCCCAAAAGTTGTTGAATATTGGAATGCAGTGAAGTTGGAAACACAGATCCAAACATCCGCAGGGTCTCAGGACCTCAGCAGAAAACTACTATTTTTGGGGTGTTTTTTCACATCAGGTCCCTATATTTCTTATCCATTCAATGCACTTGCTACAAAACTCTTGGATCAGTGGTGTATTCATGTTTTAATGCAATACACTAGGCAGGATTCTATAGAAATCAAAGCCACTAACCCAGCGTACCTTCTGTGTGAACCCTGCTTCTAAAACACAGGGGTATGCAGATCCATGAATCACAAACTGAAAGCCTGATTTAAAACTCCATTAAGGTATATGCTAGTGATCCACTAACATATGAAGTCAACTGATCTAGAGTGGATTTTACTTACGAATTTTACAGGACTGTAACATTTTTGCTGCTGTTCACAAATACCACAAAAATCCAAAATTGTAAAATAAAACAGAGCACGAAGCAAATGAAATCCAACTTTAGAAAGAAATTTTCTAAACCAGTTATTTTGAAAGTTTACTGGACAGTCACAGCAAAATTTTATCGTTTAATTTCAATTCTTGGTCTTAGAAGACCAGATTCAAAGCTTTTAGCTGCCTTTTTCCACCCAGTAGAAATCATAACAACAGGCTCTTCCTCTGCTTACTACAACACCAAAAAAACTTGTCAGCAAACTTTGGGTTGATGTCTCTTAATGCAGATGCTCCAAGGAGCACCTCCCTTCACCCAGCTAGACTGGAGCATGACTGGTACAGGCTGAAGCTGTATAAAATAGAATCCTAGAATCCTGCAATGGTTTGTGTTGGAAAGGACCTTAAAGCTCATCCAGTTTCAACTCCCAGCCATGAACAGGGACACCTTCCACTAGAGCAGGTTGCTCAAAGCTCCATCCAGCTTGGCCTTGAACACTGCCAGGGATGGGGCATGAAGTCCAGGGAGGAATTCCAGCACCGTAACAAAACACATGCTACCTGACATGAGATTACACAAAGAAATACTCTGCTTGACTGGTTGACCAGGCAAGAAAGACATCTATGTCCTTCATATTCAGTACCTTCTAGGAGGTACTATGCACCTTGGGCGATGGATACCAGGGTTTGTAAAGCCTCCAAAAAGCTCTTGTGTGATGCTGCCTTTCTGTCTAATACTCTTCAGTTCCCAGACACACCCAGACTATTGATTTCTGCAGTGACTGTAATCAGTCATAATGAGGAAACAAGAAAGAAACCATCCATCCAGACATAAACCCACAATCAGATATTATCTGGGGCTCAGTGCTGATTTAATTTCTACTGACCCAGTCGTTTGGGTTGGCTAGAGGTTTTGTGTGGGACTAAGAGTTCACTCTGTGCCCACCAGTAATCTTAGCATTATTACTGCGTTCATCATCTTCAAGGCATCCTACAAACAGCAAGAAAACTTTTACTTATTTCTCTTATTCTCACATGTTCAAGTTTGTTGTTCTTATTTTACCCTTGCAGCTTGTTTTTATTTTAACAAGAAAGGCTCTAGTCATTCCCTTATCAAGTATCATGCTAACAGGTTTTTTGCTGAATAATTTGCCTTTCATTCTCCCCCATGAATTCCTGCTTTACTTCATATCCAGCTGTAAGGAACTTTGGGGCTGAATACGATAAACCCCAGACACATTCATTTTCTGGATGAGGAGTATAAACCTTGAAGTGATGTATTCCCAAGGCTTTCCACCGCTGCCAGCCTTCTGAAGAACTGAAGGTGCTTAGCTCCTCCTCCCCTTCTCCTTCTGTCCTCTGCCCTTCCCTCCTTTTTGTGGCCAAATACTTCTCCAGTTGTTTCATTTCAGCCCCACAACACTTTAGATGATTTGTGAAGCTGTTTCCTTTGACCTGGCTTCATAGCACAGGAAGGTTTATGCTTCAGGAGTGGCATAAACAAAACCAATCAATTTTATAGATGGAGAAAGAGATGTATGGAGACTGCATGGACCAAGCTCCGGAGCGTGCACCAGCAGAGAAACACCTTTCATTCAAATACTCCCCCCTGCAGTGGTCAAAGCATTCCATGACTGTTCCTGATGAAAGATGCAGTTCTTGGTCTTCTGTGGCTATTGGCTCTGACATTGCCATCTGTGGGAAAAGCTTTCTTCCAGCTCTTTTTTTAGGACACTAAGTGAAATGATGACCAGAGCAAAGATATTAATGGGTTTGTCATCTTCTGACAGCTCTGTCCCTGCCTGTCACTGTAGCCCATGATCTTGGCCCAGAGCATTCAAAAGACTACCCTGAAGCCTGGGATGAAGACAAAACACGAGGCTGGTGTCTGCCTACCAAAATTCATCTGTGACTCAGTATCTTACTTACAAAGTCTTTCTGCGAGCTACACACAATGACTTTGCAGACTGCATGTTCCCACAAGCCATCCTTTGGGAACTCTTTCTGCACGATATGTTAAAGCTTACCCAGGCAGAAGGCAGATGTTCTCGAAGGCAAGCATAAGGCTATGGAATCAGCTGCAAAGCTTAGGAGAAAATTCACACCCATCCAACCCAAATGCAGGATACAAGCCTTGATTCTCCCTGCTTTAACTTCAGTACGCAGCAACTGATGCACTAAAAACCAAGAAGAAACTCGTTGTGCCTCAGAAAAGACTTCCACGATTACAAAACCAACCAAACAAAAATGCTATTAAAATAAAACACTCCATTGCTCACACTTCCTGGGGAGAGATGACAGAATAAACACCACATGATGGATGCTAGTCCTGCTGCTTAATGCACTACAGGATGGCACTCTCCTGTGACAGGGATGAAAACAGTCTCAGACTGACAGAAAACAAACCAAGGCAGAAAGCAAGAAGCATCCCAGGCTGAAGTATCTGGCCCAGGGCTGTCTCTCATTAAAATTATGCAAAAAGTGTCATTTCAACATAAAGCTAAATGCAATTCAGCACTATTGACTCAATCTGTGTTGTTTTGTTTCCCCCAAGCCTGACACTGGAGGAGAACTTTCTAGTGCTCCAATAGATAAGCCGAGCTACATCTGCAGAAAGCCCTTAGGCTGGGGAGTTTTGAAGACTTGTCATGCAAACACTTTACTTGCTCCTCACTATAAGATGCTCATCTTGTGCAAAGGATCTTTGCAGGATGAAGTCTTTTTGCCACTCATTCAATCGTTTTATTCCACTGCCTCAGTATGGTCACACTATCCATTTCTTTCTTTACTAACGCAATCATTAGCAATGGGAAAATAACAAAGCATCTATTCCAGGTTTCAAACCCACAATGAGATCTCTTCCAGACTTCACTATTGATTTAGTTTCTAGTAAACATTTTCAATCTTCATTGCTGGAAGTGTGGCTTTTGTAGATGCCAGGAAAATATTTTCCATTTAACATTTTGAGAGAGACTGAATGTAAGAATTGATTTCCAGGTGTAAAGTTGGAATGTTGGAACCAAATGTATCTCCCTACCAAGCCCAACATCCAATTCTAATACTTAGTAGCAAAGTCAGCCCAATGCAAGTGTATTTGCACTATCACAACACTTCTCATTCAACTGACTATGTATTTATGAATAGCCCCTGACTGTGCTCATCTTTGATACCTTCAATCACATCTTCCAGAATACAGCCTTCTTCATGAGGAACCAGCATTCACAGGCAGCCTGTTATTTGTCATACAATTGTTATAATTTTATGTACAGTAGGAAGAAAGAAATTGTGGTTAAAAACACTATGTCAGGATTTAAAGTATTTGGGGTCCTTCTGCCCCACACAAAGCCCTTATCCTTTTGGAACATCACCTTCATATTTGTAGACTGGGATTCTATTAGACCTATATAGATCACCTTTCCCTTATGACACACATTTCCTACAGACATTGCTGTGTCCTTTCTGATTAAACTTCTGAATCAGTGAGGTCCCCACCTCCAAAGCTTGATCTTACCACCATTATATTAAGAATCAATAGTAATCACTTTTTCTTGAGAGTCTTTATGATTTTTTACTGGAAACCAAACAAAAAAGTTGAAAAACGAAGTCATCCTTATGCTAAACAACCGAAATAGCCTAAAGAAATGTGTATTTTTTAGCCTTCATAATCAACTACCTGAAGTACAGTACAAATGATCATCTTTGTGTGTATGCACAGAGGGCTTGAACTTTTAAGAGGATGGTTATGTGAAAGCAGACGGTGACTGGAACTGAAACATCAAGAACAAAAATACTGCACAAATAGGAATACTCCACTTGGCAGTTCCTGAGGGAGCTGCAGGAGTAGATGTATGAAAGTGTGTGTAAATTCTTAAACAACTATGATGAAATATCCTATAAAATACCTCAGCAGTTAAAAGCAAGCAATGATTGGTCTCTGCACAGGGACCAAAGTTCATATGTTCTGAATCACAACAATATAGGTCCCTTCCAATATTACATTTTCTGATCCACTGTCACAGTAGGGCTCCTATCTGGGAGCAAAAGCAGGTTTTCTCCCTTATTTTTATTTTGATAAGCAGGGCAGGCTGGATTCACCATCACTGCACAGAAACCTGAGTTTGTTTCTAAAAGAAGCACTCTAGTTCAAGCACAAAGCAGTGAGCCTGATAAAGGGGGTTGCTGAGTGACATCCTTTGGCCCAGGCTATGTAGGAGGCAGGACCCAATGATCATGAGATAACCTCATCTGGCTTTTACCATCTGTGAAGCTGTGAAGCATAGCCTGAAAGAACCAGAGTTTCTGAACATTCGTAAGGTCTAATTGTATCTGTATCCAACCTAGCATGACAGTTGCACGTGCTAGAAAAATAGCCACATCTAAAATAGAATGTGTTTTCTCCTGACGCACTCCCAAAGGCCATTATTTGAAGGGCAGACCCATTGCAAATACATCAGAGCTAGTGGCTTGGTTTCAGCAAGAGCATACACCAGCCTGGTTTATAAAAACAGAGAGAGGCCAGTAGATCCTAACGTGCTCTTCCATTGAATCACCCACAATCACCATCAGCCAAATACCATTCAACATTATAGATTATGTAATTCCACTGGGATGCAGTTAAAATGAGTCCCAGCTCACTTTCCCTAGAGGAATGCAATTTATCTGGGTTTACAGCTGTTGCATTCAGAGGATAAGATTATAAAATAATCCTTTCAGGAGCATTAGGAGATATGGGTGGCCAGAGCAATAGAGTCACAGTGATGTCTTGGGAAATGCTCTAACCATGAACGTGATCTAGGAAAATGAGTACACATCCTGCAGGACCTCTACGAATTTCAATGTGCCTGCTTGAAAAGCTTGGCATCTCCAAACACTGGGAATTGGGGAGGGAACCCACTGCATGACCAAGCATTTTCATGAGAATCAGTAGCAAAATGAGCAGAGGAAGAATTTAATGGAAACATAACATGAACTCAGTAGGACAGAATTACATCCCCACGATGCTCCTCTGTAAATATAACAGTTTCATAGAGTTGGTGCAAACCCTCACACCTACACAGACCATGAACACATTGACAATTCCCAGCAGGTATGGAATTACTGCCTATTATTCATTCCTCCTTAGTAATAATATCAATTTAGCTGTTAGTTTTTGTTTTGACTCAGTGCTTAGGAATCAGCGGGGCGATAAAGCTATTTAAATGGAAATACTATTCAAATACACAATCACCTGATTGGAACACGAACAGCTCCTGCTCCTGAACATTTCTCATATAATAGCTGCTTTTTCCCTCATTAAATGCAGAAATCTGATTAACATTTAGATCACACGTGCTTTACTTACAGCAATTAGGACCAGATACAAGAGTTTTGTTAAACTATGTAGGATTTTTATGCTTTATCATGAAGGGAAGAACAAAGAAGCTTCATAACACTACATCTGGTCCTTTCTACCACTTCTGTTATACATGTGCTGTCAAGGACAAACATTAACTTTAAAGAGAAATCTGCAGGGACAAACTTACTGAGAAAAGAATTGGACACTTGGATGAAGTCAGCTTTGTAATGTGGAACAATGACTGGTAACACTGTAATTCTGGATATTTGCTGGATATTAACAGTCTAAGGGGTTACAATAGCCACAGATTAAGAAATAGCTGCTAGAAAAACAAGTGTGTGGCCTGAAAATGAACACCTTTGTTCTGATCAAAAAATAATAGTAATCTGCAATTCATAAGGTTCAATTCAAGTTAGAAAGGAACAAAGCTCAGTTGTTTTAAAAAGCTTCAGAAATATAACTGAAGAGGTAATTTGTGATGTCCACCATGTTATTTTTCTTAAGCTGTGTTGTCACACATTTCACAAGTTGTCATGCTTTTGAGCGAATGCAAAACATAAAGCTCAGCCCTTTAAAATACAAAGCACAACCAGAACAGTAAAACAAAACCACTGAAAACTTATCTTAAGAATCCCCAACTATATTAACATTTCCTAAGCTCCAAAAAGAGATTCAAGTAATTTTAATTCTTTTCCAAAATTAAATTTCACCCAAACAAATAGGACGTAAATGGTTTCCCAGACAGATGGCAGGTCCCAGCACTGCTGGTTTCCCATGGCCCAGGCACATGGTTCCAGTGCCTTGTCCCACCAGAGGCTCAGCAGAGCAGATGCCTTTCATAGAACACACCATCCTCAATGCCACCTCAATGCTCACAACAGACAGCTTTCAGAGAGACAGCCAGCCACTTCCACAGATGAAGGATGCACAGACCTCACAACCTCACCCATTCAGAGAGCAGACTACTATTTTTAGTGGTGATTGACTTCTCCAGGCAGTGATCTCTTGGGGTCTCACCGCCTGGACACCCCAGCCATGTGTTGAGCAGCTGCACAGCAGAAGTGCAGCAAGTCCATTACCTCCTACATCAGTCGTTGTTCAGCATAAAGCTGATCTGCACCACACAGCTCAGGCACCAGTCCCACGCACCAGATGTGATGCACACACTGACCAGGTGAAAACACGCAGTAGATGTGTTATGAGACATACAGACAACCCAGCCTGGATGGGCTTTGATGCACATGCCAACAGCAAAAGCAGAAAGTTAGTAATTACATTGCTGGGTCTTCAAGTTTGCTTCCTTCAGAGCAACACAGCAAAATGCAGTTTGTGCCATTCTTGCTTCTTGCCCATGTGCTGCACAAACCAGGCAGCAAGTTTCTCCCATTCACTTTCTTCTGATGTGCTGCCCTAACACCCTGCATCATGAGGGAACACAAAGTGCTGTTTTCCACGTATTCATAAGGGAGTAAGGAGGCATACATGCGGGGTGGAAAAAACCTTCTCTCCAGAACATATAAAACCAAGTTTAAAAAACAATGCAAATCCATTTTCTCCCTTTATGGGTCACCTTTAATCTTTTCTACAAGCGCTTACTCGGGTCAAGGTTGAACTGACTTAAGAAAAGGACTCAGAGTCCTTTGAAAGGGCCTGCGAGTACAATCTTGTGTTTGCATTTAATTAATCAGCTGAAGCTTTCAAATCTGTACTATTATCTCTTTAATAGGCCTGCACCCTGAAGGCTTTTGCAGAGAGCATCATGGCCCATGGGGCAATGCTGATGCAAACCGCTGCCAGTCCCAGATCCCAGATTTGTGGCAACACTACACGACATGAGGCACACGAACAAAAGAGCTCCGAATTCGGGAGACTAAATATTAATTGATGGTAAACAGAGTAAGATTTAGTGGCAGTGATTAACTTCCCCAGTTGCTTTACGGGTAATGTTATTGGTGGTTAATGAACTGTGCCTTTTTCTTTCTCTCTTTTTTTAATCCTGCAGATGTCCAGTGTGGAAGAGCTGTTCCTCAGACGCCTCCCAGATGAACAGCCTAGTGCATGTCTGACTTCCCACGCAGTCTGTATTCCTCAGACACTAATTAGTGATATTTCAGGAGCTGTGAGTGATGGAAGAGTCTCCTTTTTCTGTTGTTTGAGAGACATTAATAACCTGAATCAGGCCTGCTCTTGCAATTGCTTTGCACAGCTCTAACCTGATGCCCACTAAAGTGCCTTGAAGGCCTGATGGGCAGACAGGAGGTGATGGCCATCTGCACAGGGGTGAGCTGCAGCTTCGCTTCCTTGACCAAAAGATGAAGAAAACCAGGAAACATTCAGAATCACATAAGGTGCAACCTTGTTGATTTGTGCACTTTATTACCTGCATTGCAAAGGTGGTAGCAGCAGCTGCTGGCTCCAGTGAAGAGTGCCAGTGAGCCATTGTGCTTCCCACCATTATGGGTATTGATTTATACGGGGAAGAGTACCATTCCCATTAGCACCTCTTGTGGCATATGGACATCTGACACAGTCTCAGCTGGGTCATCTAACCTGTTTTTAAATAACCAATTCCACTACCTCTAGAAAATACTTCCTCTGTCATGTTTGCAGTTTTGTAGGCAATGAAGCCTGAAGGAACTACTGGAACACTTTGCCTGATGTGCACTGAATAGGACACAGGACTTGAAAGTAGTCATTGATGGAGAATGCCACACACGATGGTGCATTGTTGCAATGATTTCAATTATCCTCCACATTTTAAATGTGTGTCTTGTTTCCAGTTTGCAAAAGGCTCATGTTTTCTTGGGACCGTTCACAACATCAAGCTTTGTTGCTCACTGAAGAGAGGACACTCTTAGGAGTGGACCAGCCCTGACAAAAGGACAAAGGCTTCTGCTCTTCCTCATCCATTTATTTTGGCTCCCTGAGCTCCAGCACAGCAGTGGTCATGGTTACTTTGCTGCTCCTGGCAATCCTTTGCCCAAAGCAATTGCTGGCCTGGCTCATGCTTACAGCCAGCTCTGACTCCACATCTCTCCCACCTGCAACGTGCATCTTCCTATAGGCTAAAGCAGAATAAAGTGTTACCAAATTACATAGGAGAGGGGAAGGAGTTAAATTAATTCACTACTAGGTGCTTTCCTAGCAAAGAATGTACAGTTTTTTGACATCTTTACTTCAGAAAATGCCACTTAACATTTGCTGCTGCCATGTGAAGCATCCTCTGCTTTGACAGACTATTGTCAGCAGGCAGTCTAAAAATCACTCCTGCACCCAAGGAGGGTTTTGTCCCCACCTGCCCAATATGAAATCCCCTTTTTCCCCCCCACCAATAGCCAAGCTACTTAAACACAAGAAAAAGGCTAAAGGAAGTTTTCTCCAGTCTAGCTATGCCCCATCCATCCATATACTGGTACATATGCTACACATACCAGCAAAATATGTTCTTCTGAGCCTGTTTCAGTTCATACTGCCCAATGAAGGTCCTCTCCTTCCCCCCCATAACTAATGAATGAGATGATTAGCAAATTGCTACATATGGGGGAAAATACCCTAAAACACTCTCCGAGAACTGATCTTCTGACTAGTTTGAATCAAGATTTGAACTAGTGTCAAGCAGCAAGTTGATTTTGGTATCCAGCTCCCCTGAAGCACTGCATTGTGTTGGTGGGGTACCACACACACTTTCCATCCCTGTTGCCATCCCCAGAAGCCAAAAGGAACCCAGGCTCTCCCAGAATAAGTCCTTGCATACAACTGTGTGAAATCAATAGGCACTTAGAGTAATTTTCTGTAACGATAGCACATCACATGATAAACAAATCAGTTCAGAGGAAAAGATGGCTTCATATTGTTACATCCAATTTATCATTTAGTCTTTCCACAGCATAGATTCAAAACAAGAATGTGCATTTATGAGAAAGCTTTCAAGAGAAACAGCATCAGCTAATAGATGGATAAATTCATGTTGGGGTTTTCTCACCCTGATGCCCCCTGTGTTTCCATTTTGCCTGTCAGAAATCAAATGGTTTGACTATGGCTGCTTCAGCCTCAAAGAGAAGGAAACAAAAAGGTACCTTCCTTGCCTGAATGAAACCCAAACCCGAGCTCAATTATTAGCAGAGATGAATCTGACTGTCATTTTCAAGAGTTAGAAAAATCAAAGCAACTCTAATACCCGACTTAGCTTTCCCAGGAGTTAGAAGGCCATGGAGACATCAGCTAACCTCTCTGTGCTCTGTAGTTTTTTCCCCCTAACTAGCACTGTAGGCTAAGGGCATAACCAGCACACCTTCAGTGGAGAAGTCTGGAGCCTCCACCATGTGCCTACCACATGAAGAAATAGCAAGAGCAGGGAACTCGAGTCACAGGAGGACCCATGCCATCACTCCCCATCGAGCACAGCAGCTCCTGCTGCAGCTCCTCCTGTTCCAGCTCTACCTCTTCCAGCCACGCTTTAGCAGGGAAAGAAGTGAAACTGGCTCCACCTTTCAAGCAATAAATGCACATGCAGAGCTCAGGAGATGTCCAGGGCTGCAAACGTGCCAGGATGGGACAACGGAGACCCTGCCTCAGGAGGGGTTTTTGGATCTAACAAGGCATCAGCAATCCCTGTACTAACACATGAACACCTAATTTTGGGCCCTAAACTCATTTCCAGCTTCTAAGAGCTAACACTGAAGAAGAGCTCTTTCTTAGCTTTGACTCCATGGTGCATCCTTGTTTGCCCTTTTTCTCCTTTAAAAGCAAAAGCTTTCAGCAAAACGTTGCTTCCAGGAATCACGGCATTATAGAGTGAGGTCAGAGGTCTCACTTTCAAAGCATTCCTTTTACATGGAAAACACTAGGAATCGTGCTCCAGCAAGGAGGGAAAATAAGGTTGGATGGAAGACCACTCGTGCTAGATTTGTTTTCCTCTACAAAGGCTCTCACAGGGCTCAGGCAATATATTCACAGCCCCATAAATCTGTAAATGTTTACAAAGATATTATTTGGCATCACTGGACTTTGTTCTTTCACCTGAGATCAGATCCCTTCTGCTTCTGAACAAAACAGCCCCTTCAGCAATCATCAGGACACAAACCTGCCTGATAGTTTGTACATCAAACTGCATTGTCCACATCAGAGCTGCTACAGAAATTATTCCATGCAGAAGAAAGAGAATGAGCAATCAGCCACCACGCAGAACTCTGGATCCCAGGCACGCACTCACTCTCCTTGGCAGAGTTTCACATGCTAATGAGGAAGCAGCATATGTGTAACCTGCCTTAAGGACATACAGACGGAGACTACAGACTCATTGTGGGATGCCCGAATTGGAATTCTGCAGAATGAGAAAACGAGGTCTGTGTATTGCAGTGCACAGAGCCCTGAACACAAGGATGACCACAAAAACATACAGACCCTCATGGACACGATGCTACCGGTCTATAACGTTCACATCTGAGAAATGGCTCATTGTTTATTCAATAGAAGTCTGTAAAACCTTGCTGACACTCCAAAAATCCTCTTACACTGATGGTAGAATCATAGAATAGTTAGGGTTGGAAAGGACCTTAAGGTCATCTAGTTCCACCCCCCCTGCCATGAGCAGGGACATCACACGCTAAACTATGTCGCCCAAGGCTCTGTCCAGCCTGGCCTTGAACACCGCCAGGGTTGGAGCATTCACAACAAATGATGAATGTAAGTATAACCACTTTCAAGGAGGAAAACATAATTTTTAATAATTATTATTAAAAATTAAGTCAAACCTAAAAATAGTTCTCTCAACACATGAGGCCTTCACACAGCCCTTCACAGGAAAGAGACCCTGCTGTGCTGTCCTCTCCTCCAGGTGACAGCAAGCATTGCCAACAGTGAACATGTTGTCCAGACTCCCAGCCAAATGAAAGATGGGAGGAGGTATGGCCTGTCTTTGGGTGGAAGAGCAGTAACAAAAAGACTTGCTGGTACAGTGCTTTTATGGGAAGTTCTATTTCCCTTGGGAAAGGCCTATTCATTTGATTGCCAAAAAATATTTAAGGATTGCTACCCAAAATAATTTCTTCTGATACTGTATCATATGTTTGTGGCTCTAACCAGGCTAAAAAAAATAATTACATCCTCATTACTGTAAGTGTGGCCAGTCACAACTGAAATATTAAGCTGTCAGACACAATTCCCACTGCAGTCACTGCCTCGAAAGCCCCCATCAGAGATGGTGCATCTCATCACAGTTCGTGCATCGTGCGAGGCAGCTCCAGGACAACATTTTGCCCAAGTGAATGATGGTGCACTGAAAAGGGTCAGACCCGAGTGGCAGATTCACATTTTCCCAGGGAATTTGAATAGGTTTAGTGGTCCATATATTCCTTTGGGTTTAGTTACCTACTGGGACAGCTGATGAAATGTGCAGAAAACTTAGGACTGCTCCTAAAAGTCAGTTTTTTGGTGGTATGAAAATTCACATGGCAGCTGCTCCTCACTGGATGGCCACTGGGTGCAGACAGGTTCTGTATACCCCAAACCCAACCGCCAAAAACAGAGGCACCAGAAATGACTGTAGGATTGCAAGGAATTACTGGTAAAGAAAACAAAGCCTCTGTCCACTGCCTTCATTTTGTGCTAAAGTCACAACTGCACTGAGAAAGCACAGTTATATAGAGGTATATTTACATTTACTAGTTTACTTTTTAAAGGAAAATCCAACTTCAGCACACCTTGAAAATGAACAAAAACTGCTGTCAATGCTCCAGACTCAGTCTCAGTTGTCTCGTATAATAGCTGAAGAGTTAACCCTGACAGACCTGGATATTTCAGCTTTATTTTTCTTAGCTTTATATGGACTAATTCAAGAGGAAAAGCTTTGTTTTCATGACTATTTGTGCCACGTGCTGCAGTAACACAGAACAAAGTCCTTGCTCCTGACAGTGCAGCTTCAGGAGAGACTAAGAGCAAGCACACAGAAACAGTGGGATACAATTCCACACTAAGCACTAGCACAAAGGAAAACCATATTTACTGAGGTTCTGAGGGCACAAAGGTTAGGTTTTGGAAGAGCAATACAATGTTGTTTTGAAGATGCATATGGCAGTCTCCTCTCCATGAGTTACAGCTCTTACAAGGTGGCATAAAATATTGACTTGAAAATGGGTGCTGACATTATGTTAGTATCAAAGAGTATTCATCACAGTAGGTTGTGAATCCACGACTAGGTTTCCCAGACCCTAAAGTAAAGGGTGGTGCTACAAGATAATTTCCATCAAGGTATATTTTTCATAGAATCAAAGAATGGTTTGGAAGGGGCCTTAAAGCTCATCTAGTGAGCTTCATACAGTGCTTGTCTGGGCAACCTGTTCCATTTCTTCGTAATGTCTCATCTCAGTCTCCCCTCTGGCAGGTTAAAGCCATTCCCCTTGTCCTGTCTCTACAGGCCCTTGTCCAAAGCCCCTCTCCAGGTCTCCTGGAGCCCCTTTAGGCACTGGAGCTGCTCTAAGGTGTCCCCTTCAGGAGCCTTCTCTTCTCCAGCTGCCCCAGCCCAGCTGTCTCCAGACCATAGCTGCTCCAGCCCTTGCAGCAGCTCCGGGGCCTCCTCTGGACTTGCTCCAGCAGCTCCACGTCCCTCTTATGTTGTTGCCCCAGAGCTGGATCAGGACTGCAGGGGGGGTGTCCCCAGAGCACAGCAGAGGAGGAGAATCCCCTCCCTCAAGCTGCTGCTCACACTCTGGGGGTGCAGCCCAGCACATGGCGGGGTTCTGGGCTCAAGCACACACTGACAGGTCATGGGGAGCTTCCTGTCAACCAAGACCCCCAAGTTCTTCTCCTCAAAGCTGCTCCATTCAGACTCTGCCCAGCCTTTATCTGTGCTTTTTCCCCCTCTAAGAGCACCACATGTGTAAATACAAGTCTTTTCCCTGCAGGCAGGGTTGGGGTTTTTGGTTTTCATTTGTTTGTTGTGTTCTGGTTTTTTCCTTAAGAAAGCAGCCAGAAACGGTGATGTGATCTTTGGGTAGAGAAACACAAAGAACTTGCATTCTGTTTCCAGCTGGATAATCTTCCAGGACATCAATACCCACTAAAACGTTTAGAACAATTTATATACTCTTTATACTCTCTAAAAACGAAACAGCCTTTAAAAGCCGAGTTACACACTATAATTACTCTAATTCTCTGCATCTGGCATTCAAAAGAACCCAAATTAAACACCACAGAGCACCTCAAGTGCATCCATGGAGCAGTGAAGGTGGAATTAGCTCCAAATTAAATGGGACATCTTCAGAGACTATCAAACCACTATTCAAAGTGCACAGATTAAAACCTTTTTATGTTATTGCACAGATTATCCCTTTTATGGCAAGGTAAGTATTTGGAGAGTTTGCTTCAACACTTCATAACCCTACTTGGACTACAAAAAAATGCTTAAATTGGAAAATCCTGGAGCTAAACACCATAAATATTGGAGACATTCTAAGCTGGATTAACTCCAAACTCTGCAGCTTGGAATGATTCATTGATCTTCTGGTGAATAAAGACTTATCTCCCTTGCTGTTACAGCAAGGGCAAGCACAACTTGTTCAACACACACAGCCACTACTGCTCTAACCTGTTAAACATAGAATCATAGAACGGGTTGGAAGGGACCTTAAAACTCATCCAGTTCCAACTCCTGCCACGGGCAGGGACACCTTCCACTAGAGCAGGTTGCTCCAAGCCCCTGTGTCCAACCTGGCCTTGAACACTGAAGGTATTGGACATTTGCAGTCTTATGCCTTAATAGCATTAATAACATCTTAATAATATTAGTAACCTTAACATCATCTACATTGTGGTAACATTAGGAACTGTTGTTACATTCAAAGCACATGACTAAGGAAAGCTACGGACCAAATTCTTCTTGGGTTATTTTAGATGTGCTGCATCACACGTATAAAGGACTTAGGAAGGATCTGCTGTGCTCTTCATCCTCAGTACAATACAGCCAGCGACCCAAGAATCCCACAACTAGCAGATTTAGATTTGAAAGCAGCCTGGCCAAGATGGGTCATGTCAGACCCCCACTCTGCTCAAACTGATCTGTGTGGATGCGGCAGCCTTTTCCCACTAATCCAGTGTCAGACATCATGGAGGATTGCTGCCTAAAGAATTAAGATTTACAGGTCTGATAATTTAGTTCACTTGCTTAAAATTGAACTGATTTTGGTTCAAAGATGTGAACCCTGCTCACAGTGCAATGATATCATAATACCTAGAAAAGCACAACTGCACATGAGGAAGTAGGACAGTCCCTTTGAAAGATACACCCAAGAGCAACTTCTGTCTTCAAGCTGGCAAGACAGGCAGGCAGGATACAGGGAACACTGCAGCTGCTTCCCATCACTGATCTACAAAAGGAGCTGGGTTTTCAGGATCTGAGGCACATGGCAAGTAAGCCACAAGCCACACAGCTGTCTAGCAAAGGGCAATCCACCTACCACCTTCACAGCACGCCCAGGACTCTTTGTCATCTGTCATCAGAGGATGGAGGTGAGAAGACTGAGGAAGGGAATTTGCCCTGTTCTAGCTTGGAGTTGTGCCATAAGTTGCAGCTGCTTCATCCAAGAGGAAGCAATGTATCACTGGGAAGACTGGCAAAAAAAGCCACACTTTTACACCTGGGAACAGACTGTGAGGCAAGTGAATTGTACTTATGCCACAGAGCAGCCCAGTCACAGCAACCTGCAGCACATCCCAGTTCATTGGATTTGCAAATGTTATTGATTTATCTACATGGCTCTTTATAAACAGTCATCCTACTACCCGCACAGAAATAGCAACAGCCAATAGATTCTCAGAGGATAAATAGCTGAAAGAAACTATCTGGGGGATGAATTTACATTTAGCGAGTACAGAAATCTCATCCTAGAAGTCTTGAGTGTAATTACAGCATTTCTTCTTGATACTCTCTCCCTTTGCAAGACTATGGCAATTGTGAGCATGTAACCAAAAGCCATTACAACAAACTGGTTAACTTTAATGTATGTGCTCAATAGAACATCTAACACCACAGTATACATAAATATGAGGACAGTACATATAAATGGTTTAAGGGTTCAGAAGGAAAATGTGACTACCCTCTGCCATGCACTGTCCTGGCCTATAGCTGAGGAACACAAGTAAAGCCATAGATGTGTGATGCAGAAGTAGTCCCCAGTCCTTTGTCTGGCGTCAGATTATTTCATGTGATTTAAATGCCATTCTGCTACATGTGCTTTAATATACTGTTTGCTGTAATGCACTGATGATAACAGTTGTCATGAAGGCAACATCATCCAACTAGCACCTTTCTCATCTGTCCTTTTTCCATCTTGTCAGCGTACAGCCATGGAGGTTCTTTTGCTGCATCTTTTTGTATTTCATGCTTTGTCTGTCCACAGGCTTATCTTGCTTTACCATAAATTGTGCAGCCTGCTTATCTGCCTGTGCTCTTAATCTACGCGATGTATTCAGAAGTATTATAGGTTGCTTGCCTCCTCTGCTCTAACTCTTTGTTTCCCAGTTCTGTATCACTGTGTACTTTTTTCCTTATCCTGCTGCAAATTCCCCTTTCCAAGTTATTAGCATACGAAGCATTTCCAATTCCTTCTGTTGTTTCTATGCTGATAACTCAAAATTGTTTCAGGTTGAAAGTGAAATCCTAGCTTCTGAAGTAGGAGCTAAAGACACCTGCCCTTCTCAGCTATCAGAGGAAGATGAGCCTTTCAATGTTCTGTGGGCTAAGATAGCTTTACCAACTCCTAATATATTTGGACTCTTTTAGCTACTGATACAGTTCCTAAAAATAATTCATTAGCTACTACGTGTGATCATGCAATTTGGAATGAGTACTGGTTCTGATTTAAGAGAGTTTTGCACATATATTTTACTTAGGTTCTTACAAAGCTTCTTTGACTCTCTCATTCTGAAGACAAATTTAAATGCATGTTTTTCTAGATCCTGTTTATGAATGTATTCCCTAAGGATCTTTGAAAGTTTTATCAATGCCTTCCCACACCTAAAGCAATGCAATTTTACAGTTTTCTCAATTCCAAGTCTCTTCTGTTAAAATTCTCTCTTAAGTTTTCCAATATAGATATAAGTACCTGAGGACTGTAATTTCTGGTGCGATTCCCCCCCCTC
>NW_009934896.1:44957-78925 GCF_000696875.1 Nestor notabilis
CTTTGTTTTAAAAGCTCAGAAATATACATCAATTTCTTATGGCATTTATCTCCCATTTCCCTGGCAACAAAGAGACAAAGAATTATTAGTTTTCATTTAGGCACCGAGTAATCAAACCAGACCTATTCAGCAAAGCATACATGCACATGTCTGTGCTGCATCAATGTAGTCAAACAGTATTTCTCTCTGGCTTTAGTTAGTAAATAACCTTTACAGGTTCTTGAAGCCCTGACATTTTACATTTAAGATTTGACAAATGCCTCATTATTTACATCTGTCTTTTGCACCTTCTCTTCAGTGTCCACATCTGCTTTCTCCACCGTATTTATTCCTTCTTTTTGCTCCATAATCTTCCTTATCATCGTGTTTTAGTCTTAATACAGGTTTTACCTGTACTTTCATTATTCTTATTCTTCCTTCTTCATTTGTGTAGAGAGTATTTTAGATGCTTTAAGCCAAAAGACTCCTAACATGTTCAACATCATATGAATATGAGAACAAAAAACTACTGGACATAAAGCATCATGTCTCACTCCTGTTCATCTACTCTTTAATATGATCTTCCAAACTTTAGTCTATAGAATTTACACATCCTTAATTCTCTTCCTTTTGGTTGTACCTTATATTCATCCATCCAAAGCACTTACAGACACTCATCACCGCGCATCTAAATGCCAACTGATTAAATTACAGCCAGTATTCTTTGGATACCCTCTCACCTCCTCATCCAATTGTGTCTAGGCACTACCGAAAATGAAAGGTCAGATGCCGCCCCTAATCTGTTTGCACAACTCCCTATGGAGCCCGGGGTGACTCATTCCTACACAAGGTCTTCCAGCCTGTCACCCTGTTATGAGAGTGTTTTACAGCAGATGAAGTGAGCTGAACAAAGAACCGAATCAGGCACCGCGCTCCCCGGAGCACAAGGCAGCGGATGTGTGCACATTAAACAGACACCCGTGGCCCACGGCATACACTGACAGTCCCCAGCCCTGCAACCAGGACCTGCAGATGCCAAGCATGAGATGCAAGGTGCGATATAACACCCCCCCATCACACCAAGGACAAGGAGTTTGCTCATGAGGAGACACCTGCATGCACAAAACCTGTTGTGGAGGGAAGGTGGAAATTGCAGGAGGCGAAAAGGAGACAAAACTTGTGATGGGGATGGAAGGTAAGGGAGGGGAAAGGGTCCAAACAGGTGTCTCCACATTCCAAATACTAGTTATAGCTTACTGGCTAGAAAGATGGTACAACACCGCTGGTCCATGCACATTCGAGGACTGGCAATAGTCCCTCCCGAAAGGGCTTTCATCAGTTTTTTTTGACTTCACATTGAGCTCCATCCCCTCCAAACACCCGTGTGAGCTCCAGCGTGAGAGCACAGCTCACCAAATGCTAGCACTTGTGTTCTTTGTGAGAGCAGCAAGATGCTGCAAGTGCGTTCAGGACATCAAGCACGTTCACTGAAGCTCAACACGCAAACCATGCCCACCAGCAGCTTTGTTTTGAAGAGGATTTTAACCAAAGCTGGGGGCCACTGGATTGTGAATGCCACAAAGCTGATCAACAGCCACCTGCAGCAGCTTTAGCAGATTAATAGGAACACATTTTTAAGAACAGAGCTATTATAAACCAGGGGAAAATCATCAGCATCATTTTCCAGTTAATATTAACAGCGTCATCCAGGCCACAACCCCATAACACAACAATATTAATGTACTTGCTTTCTCAATAGATGCTGCCACAGCCTGTCTTGAGCAGCATGTGGTCTTGGGCACAAAAATTACCTACTCAGGCTTTAGAGGCGGTTATTCATCACCACCTACCCACATAAAACACATTCACTGGAAGATAGTCCTGCAAGGAAGCAGCTGGGGGAGCATTTCTGCTGCTGGATCCAGCCCAGCTAATAAGGATTATACTCGCCAGCTACCCGAGATAAATTCACAGATGCTTGTACATGTAAGGACCTTGAAAATAGGGTACTAAGTGGACTACAACGTTTTACTGAAGCCGTGACTAATTTTCCAACTCGTAGAGCCCAGTGGGTCTCAGTAGCCCATGCAGGCAGGCCTGTCAAAATGTTTTCATACTGCCTGAAAGAATTGCCAATTGCTTTTTCTGGGCTTGGAATTCAGTATTAAAACCACGTATTACCCAAATACAGTTTCCAAAGGAACTGGGGATTCTAATAGTCTAATGACTGTCTCCTAGAGTTCATTTTTCACTTTTCAATAATTGGTTTTTCAGTTGCATTTGCATAGACTACATGTAAAATTCCATAGCCCATTAAGTTAATCACAACATGAAGCTAATAAGCACGGACATGCAAAGACATACCTAAGCCCAGATCAATTTTTGAAGCGGTGATTTGAAGTTGCAGCAGAATAACTGTTCCTCGAGCCTGCCAATTTGATAGGTAAGAATGTGTTTTAAAGCACTGAAATAGGCACTGCTGAGAATAGCCCACAGTTATTCAACATACTCTTCTTTTAAAGAAAACACATAGAACAAAAAGCCCAAACACTTTGAGAAGAGGATTTTAGTGACAGTTCAAGTGATTTAACCAGCAGTTTCCCTTCCATGCTTGCTTTCCTCTCTTCATCCTCCACCCAACAGCATCTTTCCTGCAACAGGCCAAGCGCATAAAGGAATGACGCTCTACAGCATCCACCTCTGCACAGCCTTACACAAGTACCACTCTTCAAGTGCTCTTCACCACCACAATTCCAATTATACCACCACCCAATATAACTGAGGAACACCCACTGATCAATAGGCTCCTTCAGTTCTCACCAACTGGCTTGGATTTGCATTTTTCCAGCCCTTACAGCCTCTGAGTGGCTGCACACGCTCATTGTCACTCTTCACTCCATCTGGCTTCAAAAGCCACTTATGAATCACAGACAAGTTGTCCAACCCTGCCCTGGAGGCTGCAGCCATCTCCTAACCCAGCACAAAGGGTATATGCCTCTCCTGCCCTTGGAAAAGATTTCCATGGGAAAGTTTCCACTTTGCACATCGTTCTGTGCCGCCAGCTTCCCATCTGCCTGCCTGGAAGGCTCTGCTCCATCCTGTTCTTCGAGAACAGGGTTTTTGTTTTGGAAAGCCATTCCTGGGAAAAACAGCCTTTTCCTTCCTGCGTATTTGTTTTCCTGTTGGGCTTTTATGTGGTTTTTCTTGGGTTTTTTTATTAAATACTGTTTCATCTTGATGCAGAATGGGAATTTTTCTTTCGTGTCAAAGAGGTATCTCTGTTTTCTGGCAAGGTCTGTACACAAGGACTCAAACAGAATAGATGATGTCAGAGCTTAAGAGCTTTCGGGATGATAGTTTTGTGGCAGCAGAGCTGCACTCTTTTGAAGCTAAAGGATTTGCACGAAATTATGGGAATGTAGCCAGGGGCAGTTTGTTCAGCATTGGATTTGGAGGGGTGGGGGCTTGGCAAAAGAAATTAAAATCATTGCTTCAACAGTAGCATTAAATACATTTGAAGCCAGTTTCTCTTTAGACTTGTTTTTTTTGTTGATTTGCAGAGTGATCTATTATTCAAAATGTATAATATAAATGAAGAAACGTGGTGGTGTTTGGTAGAAGGTGCATTTCCTCTGATGGGAGAAACACCAAACCATTGACTAAGTGCTCTGGCTTTTCCTAGGAGGTTCAATGGGATTTGGCACAGGTTTCCCTTTAATGCCACGGCTACTCTTTATTTCTCTGCAATTATTCAGATATGAAGCCTTAATTTTGTTGTTGTTGTTGTTTTTGTTAATCATGACATCATGGGTGGAAACAGGGCAAAGCAAGCAGCCCCAGAGGGAAATAAAAATCAATCCAAGCTGCTCATTAAAAGGTAAACCGTCAATAATCTTTGTCAGGCCTTTTTATCTTGGGTTTTAGCACAGTGTGATCCCTAAGGCAGCATGTGGTATTGAGATTTAAAGTGGCTCCTACTTTTCACATCTCCATCAGGAAGATTAACTCCTTCAACACAGGCTGAAATTACCCCGATGCTAATCAGCACATGAAAATCGCACAGGATTAAAGGGATCATTTTGTAACACCTTTTCCGTATCTGTGCTGACAGAGAAGGAAAAGTCAGTCAGCTTCTGAACATGATTGAAATGGTGCAAGTCAGAAATATCTCCATAGATAGAGCCTCCACAATGAAAACTCAGATCAAAATCTGACCATTTTATACTTCAAACATTTATATCTATATAAAAAGATTTAAGTGACCATGTGTGGGGTTTTCCTAACATTTCTCTCTCTCTCTCTCTCTCTATATATATATACATTTTATACAAACTACTTGCACTCTAATTTAGACCAACACCACAAAAGCTTATTTGGAAAGTCTATATATCTAAATACTTGATACGAAGACTAAAGATTCTTGTATCTATTTTCTGGGATCTGAGCCTCTATAACACAACGTTGCTTTAGAAATTGAGGTGAACTCCTATCGTACTGTTAACATCAGGCCAATTATAGAAACAATGACAGCTCGTTTCAATAGGAATAGTGTTGTTCCATCCATGTATCACAAATTATGGAAAAACAAGCTTCCCAAAGAACCATTTATTGTGGTCTTCACCACAGTGCTTTAAGCAGACCACCAGCTATCTTCGCCTATGTGTCACCCTCCTCCATAGGTTCACTGCTAAAGCACCATTCAAAATCATGGGGTTTCATTTTCCTCTAATACGTAAGCTTTGCTTTGAGATTTTAAGGGGCTGGTTGTGGAAAGGTGTGGCTGGTGCATACAAACATCAATCTAATCATTACCTCTTGCTATAAGCAGGCATTTCCATTTACAAAATGCAGTAACAACTACAGCTGGATTTTACTCACTCAGAATTTCTTTGAATAAGTATCTTGTTGCACAGGAAGCAAACACCTCTATTACACAGAGTAACTTCTCTGAATAGTAAATATATAGGTCAATAGATTCAGTTTTATCCCTGCAAATTGCTTTGCTAATGGGATCATCCCAGGATATTGGCTATTTATGATGAAGCTATCTGAGATCACAGAAAAGGGTTCCCTTTCTCTGCCACTAACATGGTACAGCAGCACACCACAAAGGCAGCACAGCCACCTTCATGGCTCTGGAGGTTCTCTGTGCCAGGAAAGCACACTCACATTTATCATGCAAGTACAGAAGAAGTGACCAAATATATATGACCCCCTCATAAAGCCATCTCCACTTTGACAAGTTCTCCACATGGGGAAAATGAGCCTATTAAATATAGATGCAATATGCAAGTGTGATAATACTGATTTTCTAGAAACCCTGGGATCTTTTACAGGGAGATCAGCAGAGGCAAAGTAAAACAAAAACATTTCATTCTCAATTATTAAATACTAAAAATAAAATAAGCTGATGCTTCTGGTTTATCATCGTCCTACAGCCAAGTTTTCTTTATATGATGCTTGATCTCCAGCAGTGAGGTAGGATTTAAAATAGAGCCCATTATGAATGCACAAGCTTGTGATGGAAAAACCTAGTTTTGCAATGTGGGTTTAAAGTGATCACACTAGACAGACAGCAAAACAGCAAAGGAATGCAGCCTATGAGAAGCCTTACGAGAACAGTTGTATATTTAGAGACCTCCCCTATTTGGAAAAAGCTGAACCAAACAAAACAGCAATATCCATCTACATTGAGGTATGCACTTACCTTAATCAACAGTTTTTATTTTAGCTCATCAGTTTGAATAGAGTCCTAAAAGTGTGCTGAATTATTTAGCTTGTTACTGCTGGATAACGTATTAGGATAATAACCTGCCGTATTTACAGAACTGAATAGGTTCTGATTTTCCTCCCTACTTAGCTTGGGATGCAAATGTTGAAAAATAAATGCAAAGTTTGATAATGTTTTTTGGGGGACTAGAAGGGCCTAATTTAGAAATACCAATAATCTAGTTGGTCTAGAGCTAGGTCCACAGAGCAACATGGGGCACGGCAGGACGCACAGTGCGCAGAACCCGGGTAGGTGCCACAGCCTGGAGCTGGGCACATCATTTCCATCGTGGTACAAGAATGAGAGGCTTAGAAACAAGCCTCCCCACAACAGTGTGGTGCCAAACTAGGCAAGGGAAAATGCTCAGAACTCCACCACTCTTTTGAGCCATGAAAACCTATGGTAAAAAAGTCATGGTGACAGAGAACTGGTTTTCACTGTGACAGCAAAACACAGGTACTGGAAGTGTCTTTTGCTGCAGGCAAGCGGCTTGACCCTTTCTTTTTAAACTGATAGGAAGGGATGGCTTGGGAAAAGGAAGGTGATAGTCTTTCTGCAAGACAGAGTGTATTTCTGTCCTGAAATGAGAAAAAACTCACCCTTTCACAGCATATCCTTTTTGTAGGTATAAAGGCAACACTCTTGGTCACTTCACCTGAGCTACAGTCAGGAGTTACCAGAGAAAAGGACAAAGGTGGTTCTTGACTCCTACCTAAGAAAGAACATTTAAGCCACCTGAAGTTAATTTTTGCCTCATGCTATTTATTTATCTGAGAATATTTAATTGGAACCAACTGATCAAACAAGCCAACAGTCAGCCAGAAAAACGCTATCAGAGGCATGATCCTGGACCAGCTCCAGAGGCATTATGAGAAAAGTAGCCAGATCACATGAAAATCACGTGAATGAGGCAGCCACCAGAAAATGCATATGTTGTTGTTCAGTTTGGCATCTGGGTGTTGCCGCTGCCAAGAGAGCAGGAGTGCCCAGGACCTCTGGAGCAACAGCCACAGTGCCAAATGGAGTTTCCAAACTATAAGCATGTTTTCCCTTCTGATCTGCAAATAGCAAAGCCTAAGCCCCACCACTCGGCCACCCCTCTGCATCCATGTGGCTGGACAGTCAAAGTGGGAAACTGGCTTGTCTACAGCTTGAAAGGCACACCAATTTACTGTGATTAACTTCAAAATGAACTGGGTGCCTGTTCTTCACCCAGGGCCACCACCAAAGAAGATGAGAAAGGAGAAGGAAGAGAAACCTGAGCTTGTGTTTCCATCACTGTATGTGTATCCAGGCACTTTATGAGCTTCTCCATCCTCCAGCAACAGTTACCTGGCTCCACAGCCAGGCAGCCGGCCACCAGTTCTGCAGGCAGGCCCAAGCTCAACACAGGTGAGCCATCACCATCTCACCACAAGAACTTAATCTGCAGTACTGAGATGAGAAGCTACGCATACAAGTGTCACATGAATAAAAATCATAGGATGGTTTGGGTTGGAAAGGACCTTAAAGCTCATCCAGTTCCAATCCCCTGCCATGGGCAGGGACACCTTCCACTAGAGCAGGTTGCTCCAAGCCCCTGTGTCCAACCTGACCTTAAACACTGCCAGGGATGGGGCCGCCACAGCTTCTCTGGGCAACCTGTTCAATGGTGAGTTATTCTGTCATGAATTAATCTGCATTACATTTCAGGGTATTAAACATCATCACATTCAGGCAGAGCCTGAATCCAGATCTTCATCTAAGATTAGCTGGTATAAATAAGTACGTACTGCCAGGCAATTGAAATCAAACTCCTTTTGCTACAGCAGCTTACATCAGCTGAATCCTGGCCCCATGTACCAGGGTGTCTGTGAAAAACACACCCTTGGAATAAATATAAAACTTTAAATAATTGGTGTTCTACACTTGTGTGCTATAGGCTATGAAAAGCTAAACTGTATGAAAACTAATGCTCAGAACACTTGACACAGTTCAGAAGTACAATGCACAATTATACAGTTCTCTTAAGTGATGGCAGGCACTGAACAGGTTTGGTAAAACAGAAGTGCTGTAGAGTGTGAAGTGAGAAACTGTAAATCTCAGACAATTCCACTGTTGCCAGCTACTGACGTTGTGGGATTCGCTTGCTGAGATAGAGTGATTTTTCTTGTACTGCAGACCCCTGAAAGTGTTTGCATTTAAAGCAAACAGCTAATAAAGGCAGAGATTTATATCTGCTAATTTAACCCGCAATCTATCTGTCTGCACTGTCATTGTGAAATGCAACAATACAAGTGAGCAAAGGAATATCTTAGCATTCATCCGAAATGCTAAAGTTGTGTTCAAAACGGTGCATCTTTGCCTGGGAGATTTCTTTAACACTTGAAGTACTCCCAGCAAGTTATTCCATAAACTCTCCACGAGACCATATGTTCGCTGCCTGCAAGTCTGGGCAGGAAATGTCCAGTCCCAGCCGGAAATGTCCAGCCCCAGCCACATCTGAAAGGAAGAAGCAGCAGCCAACAGTGCTCCTGTAACTAATCTGCATTTGCAAATGCCACGTTGGAGTTGGCAAATGAAGCATTTCAAGTGCAAATAGCTGTGAAGACATTTGTGTGTAGCACCAAAACTGATGGGTAGATGCTGGGTTTGTTCCTGTCTAATTTTATTGAAGTTACCCAAGTCCAGGGAGAACAAAGCCACTTTCCTGGGATTTTTTTCAATACATATCTGTATATATATATATATAAAAAATATATACACACATATACATCTATATATACACACACATTATATACACACATATATTTTGTGTGTGTGTAAATAAAACATATGTGTGTGTAAATAAAAGATGATTCTTGCATGGCAAAAGCCCTTTTCTAAACGCTCATTTTGATGCACAGCTACTTACAATAATTGTGCTCAAAAATCACAGCAATTATGAACACTTATCTTGTGAACAATTATGAGCACACTTTTCTAGGCAGTATGGTTCTAGAAGTTTAAAGCACACACATTAAACATGGTTATAAAGTTTATAAAAACATATGTACATGTTGTACATATAAGCATATATACAATATGTTTCCTTTATGAAGCAATTTCATCTCAAAACCAATTTCAGAATCCATTTATATATGTTTCAAGAAGCCTCCATCTTTTATATACGTATACATTATATTGTGTAAAAATGCTGCATTGTATGTGTTCAATTAGTAGATCACACACAAGACAATGTTTTCCAGTAGCAAATTGATGTAAATAGTCTGAGACTGGGATAAATCAACACACAGATGAAATATTATGATCTGGGCTTCCATTTATAGGATATAATTCCCATCTGATGAAATAGAGTTTCTGAAATACATCTTTGTCACTTACCATTAATGCTGACCAGACATAACCCCAAGATTATGATGATATAAGACAACATTCAATTAGCACACAGAGTGCTCTCTAATCAAAAGCCCACATGGTATTAGAAAAGTTTGAGATTTGCAATTTCCCCCCTTCCCTGCTCTGTGCTTCTACTTTGCAAATTAAAATCACAGACTGGTTTGTGGTGGAAGGGACCTTAAAGCTCCTCCAGCCCCAACCCCTGCCACGGGCAGGGACACCTTCCACTAGAGCAGGTTGCTCCAAGCCCCTGTGTCCAACCTGGCCTTGAACACTGCCAGGGATGGGGCAGCCACAGCTTCTCTGGGCACCCTGTGCCAGCGCCTCAGCACCCTCACAGGGAAGAATTTCTTCCTAGCGTCTAATCTCAGTCTCCCGTCTGTCAGTTTAAAGCCATTCTCCCTTGTCCTATGCCTACATCTCCTTGTAAAATGCCTCTCTCCAGACTTCTCAGTAGCCCCTTTAGGCACTGGAAGATGCTCTAAGATCTCCCTGGAGCCTTCTCTTTTCCAGGCTGATCAAGCCACTTCACAAAATTTCCTTTTAATGACAAATGAGCATCCTTTAGGTGATCAACAGTCTTAATGCCACTTGGTTCCAAACGCCTCACTAATGAGTGCACAAGGGCTTCTTTTCCCTCATTCCCCAAATGGTTGCTACATGGAAACTCCAGGATGGTGCAGGCAGCTGAGGTCTGGGGCTCCTGCTCCAGGAGGAAGATGGGAGCCAACAGCACAGGTGTGAAGCTCAGCAAAGGCAAAAATAATCAGCACAACTTCTCTGATCCCAAATGAGGATTCATATCGAGAGGAATATTTTATAAATTGCCTCTTCTAAACACATTTCAGTTACCAAAATAACCCACCTACTTCCCCAGAGGACTCTGCTTCCTACAGCTATGGCTCACCACAGGAAGGAGCCCAAATTCTTCAGCTCTTTGGGAAAAATAAAGCTATTCAGCCAAGCACTTGCCAGGGGGTCTCGAACAGGTTTTAGAACAACAAAAAAACCTCTGAAGGTATCTTGCAAGTGCAGCCAGGCAGTTTTACCAACCTTCCTAAGCAAAGTTTTCCCCATTCTAACAACATACAGGTCATATTGATGTTCAAAAAATTAAGATTAACGTGGATTAGTTGGTTGTGGTTTCACTCAAAGACAACATCAGTTCATCCTGTTGTTTCACGGTGCAGATTTGAAAAGAGCAATCAGAAGGACTAATACATAAGGGATTTAAATGCTTGGTATTTTAAAGTTCACTAAACACAAAAGTAATTAAAACCTACTGTTTCTAGTACCTGATCCAACACGTCACCGAGCTGCAGCTCAAAACTTGCCTTTTTATCTATGTTTCAAAGTAAACACTTGTGACTGATCCCTGTTTTATCCTCGCCTCCCACATTGCCATATGGCTACGGATGTTTCAAACAGACATTACTCCAATAGCTCATTACTTACCATATTGCACTGGAGAAGAAAAGCTACAGACAGTTTTGACAAAAACAGCAATTGCCTAAAAACGTTCAGCATCACAGTCTTGTGTCGTCTTAGACGTTCCGAGTGTGGTAACAAGGATTGGCGTTAATGCTGCACGTAGAGAAGAGTGAATCAGCACGTCTGCACCGACTTCACCACATCCACAGCAGTTCTAATCCTGCCTGATTCAATACAGGACATCTCCAGTGTGAATTCAGAACATGTCCAGCCCAATAAAAAGCAGTATCCTCTCACTTGACTATTTCCTTTAAGTATCACACAAAAGTAAGTCTTCAATTCACACATTGACCGAGGTGAATCTCCTACCATGACACAGCCCAGAGGGAAGAAAACCCTGTGGTCATTCATCCATCCCAGGAATATGCTGACTGCCAAAGGGGAATTCAACACAGAGCAGCTGAGCTAGGTTTTGTGATTATCAAATGATTCCCTTCGTGCACCAGTGAAAGACCAGGAGCTCTGGAGAAACGATACCTGGTCCTGGTTGACTTGCTTTTCTTTGGCAGAAGGAAATTCAACAGGGAGTATATTTTGGAGTGAACACATAGCAGCTCTGAATCTAATGACACCCCAAGGCTGATCAGACCTTCCTGGCAACAAGGAAGAAACAGATTTTCTTCCTCCAAGGAAGCAGTAGACTGCTGCAAGCCATCACGTTACTGCAATTCAACTACTTGTTGGCCAAGCCACATGAAGCAGCCGTGCTCATCCATCCCCTCACAGCTGTGCCTCCCAGGTTAAGCCAAACACTTCCGTGAACCCCTCGAGCAAATACATTTCTCATATAGAACAAAGCTGGTCTGAGAGCCTCCACGAGGGCAACTTTACCAACAAGCATTAAGCTCCTTATGTTACAATAATCCAAACCCTTGCAAACACTGTCACCATGAGTTTAGGACAACAGCAATCCAAGGAGAGTCCCAGGGGGTAGAGGTCTCTAGCCTGACATACCGAAAACTTCCTTCAAGTCGATTTTTTAAGGCTAGGTAGATTTGGGGAAGGGAAGAAAAGGCTGTGAGGTACAAGGAATAGAGACCAGTAAGTTCACTCTGTGTCACCTTTCTAGGACATTCTACTATTTTGCCATGATTTTAAAGCAGATGAAGAACCAACATTAGTTATTAGCAGAAGGAGGCTCTTCAGCTTAAGTGGTCCCAGTTGTACCCTTTAGAGGTGAAATTACATACTAAGTCATGTGTCCATCCATTTTTAGAACTATCAAACAAAGCACTTAATTAGCTATGAAGCTTGTTAACAAACATCAGGCCAGTGCCCTGCTAGTCCACACCAGCTCAGACCACCTTTCACTTCTGGCCTCGCCTGCTCTGATGTAACCCTGAAAACACCAGTCCTTTTGCTATGAAGAGGCAGACACAGACTGGAGGCCCTGCTTCTGACACACATCAAGGCTGCCAAGACCCAGTAATGTGATTTCTAGTCCTTTGGCAGGCGTTATTGAAGAGCTCCTCTAGCAACATCTGCCTCACTAGACAGGCATCTGGCAGGCCACTGCCACATTATTAACAAGGAATGCCTGAATTTTAAACACAATGTTTAGTACCTAAACTACACCATAGCATATAATATAGGTATTATAAATAGTATTTTTATATATACACACACCTACATCTATATAAATATGCATTAAAAATAATAATTAAAATCAGTGTTTTGTCTTTGAAGGGCAGAAGGCAAGGCTGACAGGAAAATCCAAGCACACTAACAGAGAGCCAGTCTAAACTTGGCGTACAGGGACAGCAACTCAGGCAACTAAAACAGATTCACTCTTTTCTGCCAGTTAAGAATTTGGGTTATTGAACAAAAGAAAACAAAAGAATAAATGAGGGTTCTTATTTTTAAAACACTAAAGGAGGTATCCCAAATAACACCTTCAAAATCATGCAGGAAGGGCTTAAAACAAATCAAGATCTAGCTGCTTTTGCACCAGAGGTATTTCCCTTGCTAATACCTAGGACTCAAAGCATGTTTTGATCATGATAGGACCAGCCAGGCATTTGACTTCAAAGTACACTAAGCTAGAGCCTGCCCTCGGGTTAGATGCTCAGTGAAATTAAATACAGTACTTAATCAAAAGTTAATGTCTGTGACTCCTCAAAAGGTCAACCTTCTTGTGTGTGCAAGTTTTCCAAGTCAGTAGCTTCAGACGTAAAGACTGCATTCTTCTCACAATTGTCTCTGGCACGACTTTCCACCCAAATTAAGAGTTGGTAATCTTTGTTACACACGGTATGACAGCCCTGCTTAGGAATAAAAACAATTAGAAGAAATTCCACTCCCTTGCCTTCTCCCCTCATGAGAGATTTCATCTTCTTTGAAGAAGAAAGTCGGGGTTTGCCGTAACAATCCAGAATAAAGAACAGCTTCCTTTATTTTAGTCGAGGAAAAGGTTTAAAGTTTTGTTGTTCTCTATTTTTCAGGATAAACACAAAATTCCTATGATTTAGACTGGTGAGGTTCCTGGTGGTTGGACATTGCCCAGTCTGTGGGAGCCCTGAATTCAGATGGGTCTTTAGTGAGGAGGTGCAAAAGGAAGCACCTACAACAGAACAGATGGGCACGCTCGCAAGCATAGCAAGAGAGAAAGAAACCCAAGGCATCCTCTCTCACTTACTACCAGGACTAAAGAAACCTTCCCGACTACAGCTTAAGTTTCCTGTAGAAAGCAAAGAAAAGCAAAATCATCACGATCATCTTTGGAAGAAGCTCTTGATGAAGTCAAACTGCACTGGGATTTAGGAAGGAGTGGAGTTTTTCAGGAAGCAGCTCCATCCTCATGTTCCCTAGACAAGGACAGAGCAATGCTATTGCAAGCTCTCAAGTTCAGTCTTGGTCTGCTTATTTTCTTTAATATCAAAGTGACATTATACACTTCTCTGCTTCTACATTACAGATAGAAGGAGAAGCTCTTTAAAACACTGGGAAACTCCCATGGAAGTTAGAGGCAGAACTTCATGAACTGATGATATTAAATATGTAGCTTGACAAGAAACTTGTCTTTAACATAACTGTTGCTCCAACTAGAAACCAGGAGAAATCAGCTTTGCCGTACACCAGATACATTATCAGCACTTTTTAGCTTCAGAAAAGCTCAAAACATAATGCATTTGTGCAATTTTGCATCAACACCTGCTTAACAAAGCCAGCGGTCACAGGGATGCAAGAGGCAGTGCTGCAGGTTGTAGGAACCAGATTTTGTTCAACAGAAGCATGGCATAAACTTGAGCATTCCTGTCTCTGTCAGAAAACTCTTCTGAATTTGAAAAAGTGCAGAAGTTCACGTGAAGTCTGTTTCCAGGAGCTGTATTATGGCTACAGTCGTGACAATTTGGCTTTTTTTAACATCAGAAATACATAAGTACTGTATTAAATCCTCTTCAGTACATTACAAGCCTCAAAAGAAATGGACAAAGATATTGAGGGCTTACTCTCCTCTCTTAAATAACAAAAAAAAAAAAAAAATCCAGACAGGAGCCAGCTCATAATCTTCTAATAAATTCAGCTCTGCATTTTCCAGCTCTTCTTTCCCTCAGTCACACACCAAGCACTTTTATACAGCACTTTTTGTACTATGAATTTTAATAAAACCAGCAAAAAATTGGGGAAGAAGCTAATTTTTCTCCATGCCTCTGGCAAACAGGAAGAATTCAAGAATAAGTTAAAAGATATCTTTCTACTACCGAAAATTCATTTTCCATAACAAGACACTGTCATCTTCCTGAGGAGCCTGTAATTCCAAGATAAAGATGAAAAGATGTTGTTTTATCATAATGACAAGTATCTGCATCCATAGTTATTTTGTGCTCCGACATCACCGTACAGTTTGTATTGTCATGGTACATTGAGAAGTAGGAAAACATTTAGCTATTTCAATAACAAGAGAATAAAGGATAAAGGACCAAAGGGAAATAGCGTAGCACAATCATTTCTGAGTATCCCTAGGAAAATATTTGACCCACATAGAGGGAATAAAAAAAATGAAGTTTGTTTCCTTGCAACTGCTTTTCCTATTTTCCAGTGGCCAGTCCATACATTTTAATCACCGAACACTACAGCTTTCTTCATCACACAGCCACAATAAATATAGGACAGAAGCCAGAAGCTCCTGAGGGAAGAGGGAAAAGACCCCCAAACCAACTAGTTTAGGATGTCCCAGGTGCCCAGATTACACCCTGCTTGGTGGGTTTAGGGCTACCTGGCCACTGGCTCAACAGCACACAGGTGAACACGGGGCAGCATTTTTGGGTAAGGCGACCCTGGAGGTGAACATGGAATTTTGTCCAAACCAAACAATAGTGGGCAACTCCTCTCAGTAAATGGCTAAATCACTTTCCTGACAAAATTCCGAGTGGCTGCCTTGGATACATCTTACTTGCCTGTTACAGTGTTATATACATGTCAGATAGCATTATGCTAGTGGCTTAACTTCCCCCTTGTTTATAAGCTGAGCTGAGGTTATCTTTTCACCTTCTTGTTTAAATAAATTCCGAATGTGTCAGTATCAGTGCCTCTACCACAGATTAATGGAATCAGCCAAAAGGATAGCTGACATTTTTGTTGCCATAGAAACTGGTCATGATGTTACACAGCTTGTCTAGTTCCTATTTGCCATATATCTAGCCAGCTTCTGAACACGGTCCCCTTTTGTTTCACGAGGAATTACATTAAAATATAATTCCATCTTAGTTCAGTCCCCATTCTGTAGCAAAGAGGATTATAGAATATTAAGATACTTCCTAAGGAAAGTGCAAAGTGATGATAATATTGCTGTGTGGCTTATGTGCATTCCAGATTAAAAGGAAAAGAACGTACAAGTGGAGTAATTTATCCTAGAGCCCTATATCCCAGTTATCCTCCATTCGAGTATCTCCATCAGCTCCAAATAAACAGACTTTTCTTCACTGAACCTCAGAGTGGTTGTACTTCAAATTTGATTGTACCGAACAAAAATAAGATGACATTAGGGAAGATATGTTTTAATACGCCATCAACATCTCTCTGCATAATGTGTAACCTTCTCCATGCTGCTCTCAGGCTCCCTCTCCACACAGGCACCACAGCCTCAAGAGAAAACCACTCACACAGAATTAAGATGTGAAGTTTCAGCACTTAGCAATGCAGTGTGGATGCATATTGTGCCAGAGGGCACTGTACACTTTGAGAAAATGCAAAGCAATTCAAGCAAGAACAATATCTAAGGACTCCAAACTGTCACGGTCCTCTCATACCTCTCTGAGACATGCTAATTCCCATCATTTTACAAGAGCCCATTTGCTGATACAGGGATTAAGGTGAGAAATAGGTTTCAGGCAGTTCATCTTCCCTTCTTTTAACGTTTATGAAAATTAGAGGGAGAGCTGGAGGAGCTCAACTCCATCCCACTGGGTGCTACACTAACAGGCAGCAGCTCCTGCTCCAAAAGGACTTCTTCATAGAAGAACAACTTCTTCCCAGAGCACCAACATCTGGACATCACCCAGAAACATCCAAATTCTGGTTACTTTGATTTGCAGGTAAACAACTATGTCGCTGTCACCACCATCAAAATCTATCCCAGTCACTGCAACAACCCCAACAGCAAGTTCGATTTGTATTTAGGCCACTAAGCACCATTCTGTTTTGATTTTCACTGCTCAGGTAAGCACATGCTACTCATTCCTGTAGCCAAGGACTTCCCTGAGCTGCTCCCAGGTGCTGTGGTAATTAATGAGCACAAGCAGACAGGAAAGTCAAACAGAAAATCCTCTCCATTTACCATCCTTTCATGTGTGGTCATCAAGAGCAGTTTCTGAGGGCTTCCCATTGTTGCAGCCATGTGAGAAATGCCTGAAGAATCTCCATTACACACAAGGAACCACTGACAGATGTCAGATATGAAGCAAAAACTTTGCCCCAAGCAAAGCACTGAATGCTCAAGCTTGTGTGGCACAACATGGCCTTTAACTCCAGAGATATCCATGCCCAGCATCAGCCTTTTATTATCCCTGCAGATCACAGTTACACACCCCTTGAGGTACAGCAAGACCAAGCATGTGTTGCTGATGGCTTTCAGGGGTGGCTGCAGAGGTGCCCACAGAGCAGCCCTGTGTCTGCTGAGCAATGTTCTTGTTCCCTTCCCTGGGATGAAAGCAGATGAGATAACCCCAAGAGCCTTGCAGAGTAGGAGAAGAGGAGTAGCAACATCCTTCTCCATGTCACTCCAAAAGAAGTTAGCCACAAAGGCCAGATGGCACCAGGTGCTTAAGGGGCTGTGCGGTGTTGGAAATGGAGGAAGGCAAATTCAGATGAGGTTTGTTGATTTCACAACTTCTCTGCATCACAGGAATAGTCCTAAGAGCTGGTAAATGCAATGCAAAGAGATGTGAGAGCTATAGCCTCTTACCACCGCTAAAAGAACGCAAAGCCCCTGGAGGAAGCACAGCAAGCCAGTGTTCTTCCCAAGCTAACCTAACAGCTAAAGAGATGCCCACCCTTTTGAGCAGCTCCTGACAGGGAAACTGTGTCAGTCCAATCCCAAACCAGCCTGGAGTTATTCACATTTTATAATCATTACCCAATCACATCTGTCCAAATACTCCATTCTCATCCTTTGTACAGAATAAGAGGGAAGATGGGGAACAACAGGGTTTGTTGAACAATGCAAGCTGAGGAGGAAGCTGCTTGTTGCCTTGAGTTTCCTGGGTCTGAGGATCAGGGTGATTTTGCATGCCTGGCTGCATCAGCATGTGGAGTTATGCAATGCAGCAAGCTGTCGCACTGTACAAAGCATGACGTATCATCTCATTGATGCATGAAATTAAAAAGATGTGGTTTGCTGGGTCACCCACAGATAAACCAAACTTGATTTTCAGTCAATCTCCTTCTAATTATATTTAAACCTTACAAAATAGGGGGGAGGGAAACAAAGCAGCACAGATTTTTCAAGTACCTGCTCATCCATTAATGGTAAGTAATTTCAGACAGTCAACACTACAAGTAGGTGCAGTAGTGTGGGTATTGTCCTAATGGTTTTGACACACTGATGAAGTAGTCATGATTCTTTCTTGTCCCATTCCAGCAAGGCAGGCAGGGAGCAGAGCAGCCTATATAGGACACTCCAGGATGGCAGAAGGCTGCTCTAGCTGTGTAAGCTGTGAGTATTCACCTTAAACCAACCAACACAGGGAGCTGGAGTGCTGGCACCAGCAGTTTGTGTCTATTTCCTCACATTGCTGAAGCTGGCAGAGATGTTGGAGATGCTCCCTGCTCAGGGCTGGGTCCCCCAGAGCAGGTTGCTCAGGGTGGGTCCATCCAGGTTTTCTGCAAGGACAGAGACTCACTCCACAAACCTGCCTGAGCAACCAGCAGTTAAAAAAAAAATAGGTTCTGTGGATGTGACATCACTTCTTTTAGGCAGAAAGCATCTCTGTCAGCAAAGCCTAGTTGTGAGGATCTAGAGGGGAACCACATGCACCCCACTGCTGGTTGGAGGAGTTCACCTAGTTTTGTGCTACTGCAGGAGCTTGTTCTTCAGGTATGCCATTTAGCTATCCCTCCCTTTGCCCGGGAAAATGAGCATTTTGGCATAGCCAGAAAAATACTGTGATACTCTTCCAGGGAGAACTGGCATAGGGTGCCTGGAGAAGCTGTGGCTGCCCCATCTCTGGCAGTGTTCAAGGCCAGGTTGGACACAGGGGCTTGGAGCAACCTGCTCTAGTGGAAGGTGTCCCTGCACATGGCAGGAGGTTGGAACTGGATGAGCTTTAAGATCCCTTCCCAAACCATTCTAGGCTTCCATGAATATAAGCATCATCTTTGAAGTCCGAACATACATTCTTGCAGTAACAGAGACGGCAGCAGGTCAACACTCAGCAGAGCAAACCGCAGAGCTGGGGTATGGGTTGTCTGCAGCAGTATAGTCAGAAAAAGCAACCTGCATAAACCACAGTTGCTGTAAGACCAAGTAAGAGCTGGAAAATCAGCAGTAAAAGACAGGAGTGACTGCAAGAGGTTAAGTAAATCACTGGAGCTTTATGTCTCCCTTCGTGTTGGGGAGATTCCCCAGGAAACAAGGACAGTCACCTAGCAAGGCTGGAAAGTACTGAACTTGCACCCAGCAAACAGAGATGTTACATGTGCCCTGCCCAGGTACCTTCCAAAGACAAGATCTTGACTTTGCAAACTGTACTATTGGCTTCACACGTAGTACGAACAGACTGCAGATTCTAAAAGTAATTTAGCATTGAGGGTAAGTTTGATTTTGGTGGAGGTTTTTTTGCTCCCTTGAAGTAAGAGGGAAGGAGAAGGCAAAGAATCAAAGAGCAAAAATTAAACTTCTCCAGTTCTTTTTTGTAGGGAATGTTGGACTTTGCCCAGTTCATGGCTGAAGATACAGTAGATTCATACATTACTTCCCTGGAACATGAATTACTCCACCACTCCCAGGAAGAGACAAGAAGTAACACTTAAATTATTTATGACTGCAGTAATTTGTAAAGAGTTTTTAGAACCTACTGGGTTTCACTTTGGGATGAGGGTGGGATGCGAAAGGTACCCAACACTCACATTGCCGTGGCAACAGCTTGTTGCTGGATGTAAATAGAAAAATGCTTTCTGTCACTCTGGGAACATAAACCAGTAACTGCTGGAGTAAAGAGTTGGTTCTGCCATATCATATGCACATGATTTGTTCAAACCTACACCATTAAGCCCTGTGATCACAGTGGAAGCACAGTTGTTCCCCGTAGGTGACATGGAACCCTCAGAGCTGGGACATCATAAGATCTGTGCATCCCTTAAATCCTGTTTTAACCTGGTCCGTGGAACTATGTCGACTGTGGTCCACACATTTCCTTCTGCAGAGTGGAAATGATGGGTTTAGTCATCAATTTGATTGTGTAAGAAAGGTCTTATTTACTTGCTTATGTCCTGTTTTGGACATCAGTGACTAAACAGTTTTTGCTTGGTAGTAACTAAAGCTATTGAGGCAGAAAACATAAATAATATTATGAAAACCTTGTAAAAATACAGTAAATAAGGTATACAACATTTTATTCCACTCATATGGAAACTGCTGTTCAAACTAATGCAGGCAGTGATCCTTAGCAAAATCATGTTCTCGGGACTACGAGTAGGCTGCAATACGTGCACAAAACTACTTACTACATGCCTATCAATTACATAGACCCTTGTGTAACTTGAAGTTTTTCCAAAAGCTAATTAGAAACCAGGTAACTTAAACATAGAATCCTAGAATGGTTTGGGTTGGAAGAGACTTAATCTCAACCCCCTGCTATGGGCAAGGACACCTTCAACAATGACTTTACACTGCAAATAGATAGAAATTTCAACTTATTTTTCTATTTCCCTCCCCCCCCTTCAGCAAATAAACCAGTTCAATCTAAGGAAAATAAAAGATGAATCACGAAGCACTATATAGAGTCAAAACATGAGTCTCCTCATGTGGTACTTTTAGAACTGTGAGGTGGCCCCAGTTCTAAAAGCTTCTCCTGAATGAAGTTACAGCAGGGTCTGCTCTGCCCCACACTGGTCCATGAGAGAGGACACAGGAACAGCTTGAAAACTTGCTTGAAACACTTCCACTTGCTCCCACAATGTTAGTTTGGCTTTACTCTCCTGAGAGAGATGACAAATATCCCTTCTCCTTGTGTCCTCTGAACAGGCCCTCCACTAATCATCAAACAATTCCATATCTCAAGTGGAGAACTGGGAGGTTAATGAATATGCAGAAGTCATGTCTGCAGCCTAAACATACAGGAATCATTTCAATGAGTTATGTATTTATAGCAAGAAGTTTCTATTATTAGAAACATAATTAGGGCCTGAGATTCATATACAAGTCTAATCTATTTGAATGAAATAACATTCAAGTACCCTAGAGCAGAATTTATCTTCCTGTATTCAGATAAAAATACACTTTGGCTGGATACAATTTTCAACAGGAAAAAAAAAAACAAAGAAAAGACTCAAGTTAAGTGAGTCCAACAAGTAGGTAAAGAAATTAGTTCTTAAAGTCCTGAAATTGCTTAGCAGCAATGAAATTCAAGGGGAAAACTCTAATGGTTTTGCCATAACTGATAATCAAGAAAACCACAGATTAATGGCTTTTAGAATAATACAACGCAATAAAATATGCAGAAGCTTATTAATATATTCACTATGTAAGAGGTTGTGAATCATAAGCTTTTGTATGATTAGAAAAGAAACGCCAAGCAAGAGGTTTGGATTTCAATAAAGCACGTAAGTAGCATTTAATATGACGCAAAAGCTATAATATGATAAAGCGTATCCCGTCTTTCAAGAAATTCCTTTATAATGGAACATTTCTCATTTCGGTTACTTTATCCGAGATAAAAACCATACTCTATCACATTGAGTATCCACTTTAAGGAAACCTAATGAAATGTTATTTTAAACAATGCTCATTTAGCCTCCTACTAACGTGGCAGATACCACTCGCTGCATGTTACAGCACCCGGTTTCCTTCGGTTTTAACTCAGAATGACATTAGATTTTGCTAATTTTGAATATGGACTTCAAAAGTGGTCACTTCACTTCTGCCATTTCCACACTAATAAATGTGTTCTGAGAGTTGAGAATGAATTACTAGGCAGAGTTTGACTTCTGACTAGGAATCTTATTAAAGCACAGCTTCAGGGAAAGGTTTTTAACGCGGCATAAATTGTCATGGCAGTTGTTACAGATGGTTTGGTAGCTTCTCCTAATTTTTTTCTGCCCAGTTTCAGATTAAACACAGGGTATCAAGCAGTTTATGCAAAATGAAAGAACCCAAATCCATCCCCTGCTATTCTCCACGTCTCCAACAAGCATCTCAGCATTTCCATCTTTGTTTTTGAAGACTTTTCCAATGTCGAACTTTGTCATGCAATCCTATTCTCTCTTGCCTTATATATATATTTACACACACACACAAGCTTATTTTTTCCCACTGTAACACTGTGGTACCTCATTCCTAGAGGCTACCAGCACTGGAAGCAAGACAGGCATGGAGTAAATGGCTTCATCAGGCCACAGGAGCCTACCAAGAAGTACACTTGAGCTGTCTTATGAATCTCCACATGTGCTTGGACAGGAAAGCACTTGGGACAAGGAATCATAGATGCACCTTAAAACCTTGTACTTTCTATAGCCAAATCTTGTCTAAGTTGATAACTGCAGCAGCTTTCATGCTAATTGGTGACATTTCCTTTGGGACATCACCATTGGTTGTATATTAGTGTCAGTGGATGTAAACCAGCTTGTTCTTATCCTTGCGCCGTCTGTCAGTAGTAACGAAGGTGGGAATTGCCAGGGCTGTCACTGGATTTGCTTTTGTTTCCTTTATAAGTGATTATTAAACACACCTTTTCTGTGACAGTGACACTCCCACCGCCTTTGTCTGTAAATTTGTTAAGGTATCACTAAAACAACCATGGCAAAATTTATCAGCACAGCTGAGGAGCAAGGAAACAGTTTCATGACATCCATATCCACTTTCTTAACAACAGCAAACCACCACAGGGAGGTAATGCAAAGCAAAAGCGGCAGCAAGAAATAAAAACAGCACTCCAGAGAGAAGCTCCCCACACCAATCCCAAAGACCTGATGAACACGTTCTCCTTAGAAAACACATGATGCGAGACCTAACATACAAAACATGGGGAATGATCTGGAACTTGGGAAAAAAAGCAGAGCTGTACACGCTACAAAGAGATAAAGCAACTTTAATCCCTACTTTTAGGGCTTTGATCTTCAACTCTTAGCTCTCCCCACCACCATGGCTATAAGTGCATCTCTATAGCATCATGCACTAAAGCACAAAGAAGTTATCTTTGACCCACTGCCAGTCCTGGCTGTAAGCAAAGGGGTGAGGAACATAGTTAAATTTCAGTGATTTAACTCTTAAAATCCAGAAAGTAACTCAACTGCTGCAAAGGTAAATAATACCTTTGTCACAGAAATGATCATACAAGTCTCTATGCAAATACAACCTCAATTCACCCAGATCAACATAATTACAGCACCTACCCTTGTTCCAGAGGACATACGCACTTCTATATAATCATACCTCAAGAAAGCATATCATTAAAAAGAAAAGAAGTACCTCTTTACATTGCAGGGCTGCTTCCACTCTCAGCATCCAAACTGTTAACTGATTTAGTCAGAAAGGATAAAAAAAAGTCTAATATCACTCCAGCCATTTCACAGCAGCAACTCAGTTTTTGCTCTACCTCAAACATCCCAAAGCAAACTGGTCATAGCCAGATTTTACAGTGGGAGCTGGGAAAGCCTCTTCCTCCTCAAACGAGCTCCTTGCTCCCAGCTGAGCTCTCTCTGAAGCACCGGGGCTGCCCAGGTGGGGCTGAGGGCTTGCAGCAGCCATGAGCCCATAGAACAAGGCTGGTTTTCAGCCCCCACCATGAGTCAGCACAGCTGGTGGTTATTGCATACAAGTGGCTCAGTGGCTTTGCTTGCAAATAAGATGTGAGAGTTATCACCTGTATCCTAACCCAAACCATTCACTGCCTCCACTTCAGCCAACAAATAATCCCCTGAGCTGCAATTCCCTTTGTGGTCAGGGAAACAGGTTTGTTCCTTCTCTGGAACTCAGTGAGCCCTCTTGAACATCTTCAACTAGTCGGGATCCCAGAGATACCTCACTTTTCAGTTGGCTGCACAGACCAATCAACGTTTGTTTCTTGGAGAACAAGACTTGTTCCTGCATAGAAAGATGCACATCCATGGACCAGGCCTGTCCTGACCCATTCCCTTCTACAACTGAACTTTATGATCAAGGGCATTTCAGAAACATCTCCCTGACTGCACTCATGGTGTTCTTACACATGTGCAGGCTGTGGGGTGTTTCTGCGCCAGTAGGTGAGATTGAAGGAGTGACACCTACACTCAACACTGATGAGAGGCAAGACCCTCTGTATCAGTATCAACTGCATTATCCTTGCAGAGAATCACCCCTCAGCCTCAATCCAGCGCGCAGGAAAGCCCAGCTTCTGCCCAGAGGAGCTTCCCTTACTCAAAGACCTGTTCCTCCAGCAGATCTGGGAAGCCCAGCAGAGCCAGGGCCACTAAAACCTGTGCTGATACCTTCATAATACATCATTTTGTAAAGACCCTTCTCACAAGCTGCAGGAAAAGGATGTTTTTGTGGAAAGACTGAAAACGTTGATTCAATCAACAGTTTAGTTTGATGTGAGACATCTCAGAAGGGCTCAGAAGACCACTGCATATAAAGAATGCAAGATGACTTGGGACATAACTCGATTCTTCCATAATTTAAACATGGCTAAATAATTTCAGTGATAATAATTTATTCAACAACTTCAGCCTCTTCAGTGTCCATAAATTGCCTTGTTACAAGCTGCAGTGTTCATAGATTCATTGTTCCACTTGGTTTTCTTCATCTGAAAATTCTTCTCTAGCAATTCAGTGTAGTGGAGCTGCACTAATGAGCTTTGTAGCCAAACAAGAGGTGTGTTCCTCTTTTGGTTCTCTGAAGGCTAAGCTGTAACACTAAAACATAAAAAAGAAATGGGGTTTCTCCTGTGGTCACTGAAAAATTAACTCAATGTGGGTTGCTGGGTGCCAGCCTCAGCAGCTCCATCTGGATCCCTTCCTGTCTCCAATGAGGACCAGGATGATCCAGCAGCCATCATGCTGCAAAGTCCTGCTGTTGCCCACAGGACCATGCTGGAAACAACTTCAAGACAGATTTCCACCATCATCTCATATAATCTCTTGCATTAAATGGTGCCAAAAGCTCATGTGGTAACTCCAGCAACAAGGTTGACTTCTAACTCCCTGTTTTCTAGAAGGCTGTCCAAGTTTCAGTAGTGACATCTAAAATAGATGGGATTTCCACCAAACCTGTACAGAAGCTGTTCAACTGGTAACCGCCTTTTTAGCTACAACATCATATGTGACCCAGCCTGGTGATGCCAAGGAATTAAGAAAACAAAATCAACATAGAATCTGTAGGAAGCAGAATAAAAATTAACATTTCCAGCTATGTCTTGCCTGGAAATGTTTTTTCCTCTGAAGGATTTCTAACGTGGATATTTAAGGTAAGGACCTAAAATTTATATGCAAGTATCTAAGCATCTAATCCATTTTTCAAGGGAGCTCAGCACTCACAGTTCATAACACCAAAAGCTGGTCGGTGCTGTCATTGGTGGTAGATCTGTCTTCCTTGGCTGCTGAAAACGACCCTGCCGTGGGGGTGGCACGGGAGCCGCTGCTGACCCAGTGACCAGCCAAGACATTTGGACTGTTACTACCCCTCCATATGATTTCCTGGAGGGCATTATCCACGTGATGTGCTGCTTGTCCCGCAGGTATTCTGCTGGCATCTCTATATAAACTTGGTACTGCAAGGTCCTTGAGGGACACAAGTCATTAACAGAAACCTGAAGGCTGCTAAGAGCAAATTAATAGACATATATATTTTATATATTCATTAAGATAGGGAAATATGCCTGTGCAGCCATGTATACAGCTTCTGCTGGAAGCCAGGGACAAGTATTACTAGTGGAAACTCAGATCCAGATGTGCCTCCACATTTTTCATCCTGTCAGACACGTAGCCCTGTTACACCTTCAGCTGTGCAAGTCCCACAGAGAATCCAGCAGGGATTCAGGTGCAACAGAACCAGCACAGCCTTCAATGAGAAACAGCAGCAGGAGTTTGTTCTGTCTCCTTTTTAACACCACCTAGAACCACGGTGAGACCCCCTGCACCAAAGCCATGCAACCACCAGCAACTGCTGTGACTACATGGAAATTACCATACCCAGCTTTAACAAGCAGCAGGGTTTTCCCAAACAATTTACTTTGGTCCAGGGAACATGTTTCATGCAGAACACAGAATTGGAATCAATAATATCAGCTACTATCTGTTACCAAGCTGGAGATGGGCAGGTGGCACAGACACAGAGGTGATGGCTTTTGGCTCAGAGGTAGCCTCAAAAGGGCTTCTGCCCTTCAACACGCAGATAGTGATAATGGCTTACCCTCAGCATCTTCATGACTTCAAAGTCATTTCCTAACCTGGAAAACTCAGATTACACTTCAGTACTGAGGGATAGGTTCAGACTAAGTTTATTTTATTGATGGGCTGTGTGAAATACTTATTATGTATCAGCAGTATTGCAGGTAGTCCATGAACTCAGCTGTCTCAGCTCCAGGACGTTCTGTACCCTCCAACAGGCTGCCTGCTGCGACAGCCTGTCTTACAGCTTCGGTGCCTACATTTCCATGTGTCTACTTCCATCAGCATGGAGATACACTCAATTCAGTAATAATAATACACATTCCTATCCAGAAATTCTCTATCTGTAAAGAGATTTCCTGCAGTGCCTTCTAATCTGCAATCTTGCCCCATACCGAGGCAGGGAGGAGACAGTGAGTCTCTGTGGTCTAGACCCTGGTAAACTCTGATCAGACATATTTTGGTAAGAAAAGCACAAAATAACTCATCACTGAGGCTTTCAGGAATCTCCTCCTCTAATCACCTGTTCAGATAATTTCTACCAGACCTGCCTTATTAAAAAGGATATTCAAGAAGAGAGGAAACCTTGATCGTGATGATGTGTTTTGAAGGATGGGAACCACAAGAACTGGAGTTCCTAGAGAAGAGATTAAGGTTACTGGGATGGAAGAATATCAGTCTTAAAAACCAGGAAAAGGAGACCTCCAGTGCTTCAGTACTTCTTGTGGGTTGGAGATGACTTCATTCTGACCAAGACACAGAAAGACCCCACATGGGACATCACACATGGGCACTGAGAACAACAGATACTTCTCCCCTCATGCAACAGTTTTATTCCCAACAAAGCAACCCAGAGGAATCACCACAACAATATTCCTGCAGGAATATTTTGTTTTCCCTTAAGGGTTTTTTGTGGGTTTTGGCTTTCTTTTCAAAGGACCCTATTGTCCTGCTCCGTGACTTGTTGCCTCTGGCACATACAGAGCCTTTGTGCCATGGTTTTAATTTGCATTCCCCAATGAATATACGATTAGCAATTGCACTTATAATTAGTAGTTTTGTCATTTAAAGTTCACCAGTTTTGCAGCCAATTATTGAATAAAAAGCTGTTTATTATTTTCAATATATTATTACTTTATTATGGCTCATTGCTTTAAAATAGTTAGTTTAATCCTTTGCAGGTCCTTAAACACAAATATGGCAGCTATTAGCAACCTCTTCAGTCAGGCATAAAATTGTACCCACAGGCCTCATAAACAACAGAGTGCTTTGGAGAGATTAAATCAGTGTATACAGCTGCGAGGGAGGCCATTAGGAAATACATTCTCATTCTGCCTTAGTGTTATTTTGGTTTGCCACTGTGCTCTTGTCAAATCTATCAACTACCTGTGCTCCCCTCTCCATAAATAAGAGATGTCATCTTACCAGGTCCATCCATCAGAAGCATTTCAGTCAACATACAATTACATCCTGCAGTCTCCTGCTAATATACTAATTTCTATCATTTGTATTTCAAACAGGACAAGTAGAATGGTGAAGAGTGAAGCTGTGCTAAGGCCAGAATGATCTATCTCCTCTGCCACCGGGACAAAGGCTGCAGCTTTTAACAAAGTCTGTGTTTATCTAGAATCATAGAATCACAGGATGGTTTGTGTTGGAAGGGACCTTAAAGCTCATCCAGCTCCAACCCCTGCCACGGGCAGGGACACCTTCCACTAGAGCAGGTTGCTCCAAGCCCCTGTGTCCAACCTGGCCTTGAACACTGCCAGGGATGGGGCAGCCACAGCTTCTCTGGGCACCCTGTGCCAGCGCCTCAGCACCCTCACAGTAAAGTACAAATATATAGTATAAACATGGAACAGTTGTTATTCCTGCAGCACATTCTCAGGTCTGAACTTGGAAAAAATGTCATTGAGGGCTGTAAAACACAGAGCAAGCTGGACTCTGGATGTAAGAACTGTTTGCTGCCTGCTGAGCACAGAGAAGATACCTGGTGTTGCACGTGCATCTTTCACTCTCTGCAGTACTGCAAAAATAAGATGTGCTGAAAGACAGACAAGCCGACAATGACAGGGATCAATATTTCTTTTGCTCCTGGTGGAATTCTCCTCCCTTTCCCATCCACCAGATTATTTTCCCTAAATCTGTAATCCCCTTGAAATCATCAGGTGAGCCATTTTTCCATTATATTCCAGACTCAAGATTGCCAAGAGCTCCCTGCAGAGTCAAAGGTAAGTGTGCGATTTGTTAAAGGACAAAACAAGCTCAAACGAGGAGGAACTTGTATGGGAAGTAAAGAACATGACACAATTATCATGTAAATTATAGCGGCCGTTTTAAATCCCCTGCCAGCAAGACATGAGGTTATTCCACATGTGTCTAAGGCAGAGGGAGAATTGCTTTCTTGCCTGGAGACAAGAGAGTAATATTAGAACAAAAGAAACAAAAAACAACACAAAACAAAGCAAATCTATCTTTGGTGTAATAAATATTGTCACTACTTGACTATTACCCATGTATTGATATGCAGAGTTGCAGATCTGGTGGTGCAACATTTATTGTGAAAAATTCAAGGTAGTAAAAGCAGCAAAGGCTACGAAAAACTTCTGTGAAATACAAAGAAAGAGGCATATTCTGTTTATTCAAGCCCGACTAGGCCCCTTTTTCTAGCTTCTCTTCTCCTTCCTGCTCTGAAAAAATGCTGTAAATGAAAGAATAAGTATTTCAATAAACAATATCAGAAGTAATTTGAAATTAGAATTAGTATTATCCTTCCCCTATCTGGTGCATGAAAAGTTGTACTTGCAGGCATTTTTCTCCCAGTTTCCATGCCTGATCCCTCATGGGACCTGCAGCTCTGTACTATGCATCACATTCATCTTGATGGACTCCCTGGGTTTATCTCCTAGGATCTAAGTAAGGAACACAATGGCTTTTAAACCTCTTATCTCTTGCCTTGCTTTCCTTCCATAACGTTTTCCTGATGTACTCTGGCAAACACTGCACTTAGCCACCCTTGCTCTAATCAGTTGACATTAGATCTAACACCCATCCTTCCTTAATGTCATTTTCTCTTCACAAGCCAGCTGCACGGCATCAGCCAGGTCTAGTTGGCCGTAGCCAGCTTCCCTTTCTAATTACACACCTTGTCAGCTGCAGAGGGAATTCAGACAGAACTCGTTTAACTCTGCATTATACATAATCTATATTTACAGCTGAAAAGAAATTCCATATATTAAAATATCATCAACTACTTCACCAGTTGTGTATCACATGATACTTTTCCTGTCTCCTTACATTGAGAAGAGCCTGAAGAAAATTAGACTTGTGGCTCAGGATCAAATGCCAACCAATTCCCAAAGCTCAACATCTATCCGTAAGCAGTTAAAGAGCTAGAGGGAAGATCCCAATTCAGATTTATTACATTTACAGCCACCTTTGAAGTTTTGGGTCTGTCTGTGAAGGACATGGACCCCACAAAATGTTGCTTTCCAGATCCTTTGAACTACTTGAGCTAAGCACCAGTTTGGGTCCGTAACATAACTTTAAGCTTCTTTTATTATTATAATAAGATACAAAACTGTAGTATCCAATGAAAAAGACTGCTGTAGCTTTGGTGTGTCCCTGTCTAATTTTGCTGACTTCAGAACAACTTAAATACTTCCTAGCTGCTTGTTCTTTCACCTTCATTCTACATACCTGCTCAAATGAAACACAGTTATGCTCCACTTTGTCATCTAACCACCTCTAATGGGAAATCTGAACCCAGGTTACTGTCACACAGAGAGAACCTTCATGGGATGACTTCAGGAGATGAAAACAAGTCAAAAAGCAGTCAGCAGCACTCAACAGGTATTCAAATCAACAGTATTTTACAGGATTGCCACACTCTTGTTCTGACATTTGCAGACTGTATTATTGTGGGTTGTCTCTAAATGACTGACTGGTAAGAAGGGAGCGATAACACAGTCAGAAAACTCAGTTTTCTAGATGAAAGATAATAAGAAGGAATAAGTCTTCAGATCCTACTAATATTAAGTTTCCAGCAGAGATGTCGAGCCAGAAGCTACTGCCTGTTCTTATGGGTGTTATGTTCCTATGGATAAAACATAGGAAAACACACAATTGCTTCAGATCAGCCCTCCACCTCTCCCAAAGGAAACTCTTCCACTTCTTAAGCTTGGAAAGTTTATCTGCAGGAATTGAAAATCTATAAATCAGTATCATCCAATGAGGTCTCTGTGCTGTGATAAGGGAAGAACGAAATCTCATTCCACAACACATCAGTTAACTTTATGCAGTTCAAATGAACTTGGTATTGATAATATTTGGGCAAAGCCAGCCATACTGCCCACCACAGACAACTAGGGCTATTTGCTAAGAATTACAGCATCCAGTCCCTAGAAAACACTATCATCTGGAAGTGAAAGACTTTGAGCTACGTTTGTTTGAAATGGCAACAGCTCAGCTTCTCTGGAAGAAATGCAAAGTTTCAAATCAAAAGGAATTTAGATGTGTTTTGCTAGTAGCTCTGCATATAAGAACTAAGATGTTCATACAGCGTGCTGCAATGGGCAGAACCATGTACCTTCTGTAATACTGCATTTCCTGCTAATGCACTGGCAGGTCACTTTATCCTTTACTTTTTTTCCTTTATTATTTTTTCCACAAGCTATTAATAACTTGTGTATTCATTTTGGAAAGCTTGGGCAGTAGGTCTTTCCTTATACCTAAGAAATAAATCAGTCTCTCTAAATCTACATGCTGGGCAGGTCTCCTACGGCCATGATATACATGTTGGGCTGCAGGACTGAGGGGAGAGTGGAGGAAAAACACTCACCCAGAGCAGACACACACACAAAACTACTGATTTATGAATGCAACACTTGGAAAGTGTTGAGCATGCAAATCAAAGCTGCCTTGGAGCAAGTTCATTTTATAGCACCCACATTTGTATGGCAGGTTAATCACACTGATGCTGACACAGCAACGTCAGGGTGCCTTTAATAAAGGTTTGGGGCTTTCTTTTTTTTTTAAGGTACAGTTCCATCTCATTTGCGTCTAAAATTTAGATTTCTGAGTGTGTGTTAAAAGGTAAAGGAATGGTCAGAAATAAGTGGTCAAAATGAGAAAAAAGCCTCTAGGTGTAATATTTCTCTGCATTGTTGGATACTCAAATCACTGCAGCAGGGCATTAATAGATGAGAAGTAGATGAGCTTTAAGGTTCCTTTCAACCCAAACCAGCCTGTGATTCTATGATTTTATCTTTGCAAAGACTTCAAGAAAGGAGATGAGATACACAGGCACATCACGTGTTGAGCACATGATTCACCAGTTCAGCCCAGTATACAACTGTAGATGTGCTGGGAAACTTCAGGTGACAACAGCTGAGTTACTACATCCACAGCTACCAATTACAAACAGTTCCTTCATTCTAGTCTCACCACTATATCTACATTAGCAAGTAATTTCACACACCAGAAGCAAATCATCACATTCAACCTGGTACTAAGGCTTCTATGTCTACACTGTATTTCAGGCATTCACTGGGGAGTAGATTTAATGTGCTCCCCTCAACCAAACATGCCCACCATGCGTGTGGTTCAGAACTTATCACTGTTTCAGATTCTTTATCTCCATTAGAGGCTGGGATGCATTGCCCGGGGCAGTTTGTGCACAGCAAAACAGAGCTGTGAATTGAATCAGCACACAATCAGTGGGGACAAGGAGAGGACTAGCTTCACAGCCATACTACTGCTCTGAATCAAAACAGAATAGAGATATAGTTGTATTACCTACAGTTCAAGTAGCAAATCTATGGTGAATACATTGACTGGCTTTCACTGACTCTCTGAGATAGATGCTATCTTTCATTAATGCAGCTACTGCAACCAAGCATTCACGTTGAAGATACACAAACCGTATAAATTAAAAGTGACGACCCTGAAAACTACTAGAAACATGCCCTATGGATGGTAGCACATAACTTTGTACCATACACAGAACTTGTGCTTTAAATGAGGGGGAAATTAAACTATTCAAAGTGTTCCTTGCTATTTGCTGTAAGGCTACAGCTTAGCCAAATACAGCATCCAACAGCTGGTTTTGGTCTAGTTGGTTTGTATCACATAAGAGGTTTTCCTTCTGCATTCAGATGTAGAGATTCTAAAGAACAACATTATTATATAGGCTACAGGCCTTGCTAGGTTTTCTTTTTAATAAAACTCATCTCTTTCAATTAACTTGATTGGATGTGTTAATGTTTTGGCGCTTGATTAATAATCCTGAGAGATAATTGTGCAAAGGTCCAGAGGCGCTAAAATGTCCATGCAAATACGGAATGATGGAGGAACTGTAAATGCAATCTATAACACTCAGCACAGTGGCAAGCCCAGAGCTGTCACTCTGCTCGGCTGCAAAAAACAAACAACCCATATGCCATAAGTATAAACTATCTGGTAGCTCAATCTATCATTCCTCTCATGCAGCTGAACAAGTAACAGAATTAACAGTGTAATATCTTACTGAAGGAGTGCTTTCATCCTTTGGCTTTAATTAGAGATTTATCCAAACTAAAGCTCCCAGCACAAGCACACTGAAATCCAGATACATAATCCTTTGCTTTTACACAGCTCTTTAAATAACATTGGAGTTGCCCAGCAGAGAATTTGCACCCCAAACACAGCACAGGCTTTGGCAAGCAATGATTCCTCTCCGGTGCCATAAGACAGAGCAACCACTTCATAGAAACAACCCAAAGCATTGATGCCTTGTGCGAGCCCAGGTCTGAAGAATGATTTCTGCATCTGCTCCTTGAAAATGACTTTTATAGAGTTATTTCTTAATCACCGTTTGCTTGGATCTGCTCCTGGCAACACACACAGAGAATAAACAGCTCACAGACCATGCAAGGGATGTAGGGTTGGCTGCCATCTACTCATCCTCAGGCTTCAATACAATGTGCCAAAACCACTGCAATCCCAGTGATTCTTCCTCTCTGCATTTGTTAGACCAAAGGCTTCTCTTCTTAGTTGAAAACCTAGGACTTAGAAAAGGGAGAGACAGGCAAAAGCCATGCTAGGACCAGTGTTGGGTCATTCTGGAGAGAAGTTTCTTACCTGAACTAATGAACTATTACAACTTTTCCTTAATTTCCCAGGTTTAGGGGCTTGGTGAATATAGGCTCCAATAAAGCTACTGCTGCATTTCAGCATACAAACACCCTGAGCAGCCAGCCATGTTTTCATCTTCAGTCACATCTCCAAGTCCTGTTGTGCGTCATGGTCATAATCTCACAGATAAAGTGATAAAATATTTACAACTAAAGGCTGCTAAATTTACTCCCTAGTGCCCAAATACATCTTTTGCACAGCAAGTCCTTTCTGGCTTAAATTCTGCCTGCTAAACCTTAATTACTGCTGTCTGGCAAAGTGAGAAATTGAACAGGAAATACCATTTTGAGAAGCATGGAAGCAACAGAGGTGACTTAACAACCATTTTCCAAAGTAACTTTAGGCAATATCTAAATAAAACAGTTTATAAATTGTTTTTTCTGAGCTGGAGCTCACGCTGCTGGTTGAACTACAAGAGTCTGAAACCTAAAAGTGACCAGGACTGGGATGCACTGACAGGAGGATATCACTCATGTCTATTGTGTGACAAGAAATGCCATCAGGAAGCCATGCAGCCGGTTATCTGTCTTGATAAAAGCATCTCAGTATTTGCTAAGCTGATGCAAAAACTCCTCACCAAGCCAATAACTCCCTTGAAGAGTCCAGTGATGCCCTAAGTTCTGCAGAAAGAGGAGCTGCAAGTGAATTCTTGTTACATTTATGCTCTGGTTCAGAAAGTTGTGAAAGCTGCACCTGGACTCCAGTAGAACTGTTCAACTGCTGCAAAAGTTACCTTGGAAGAGTTATCATCCCATCTTCTGCCTATCCCAGAACACACATATGAGCTTTTCTCTGTTCCCCCATGAACAGAAGCAGCAATGCATGGGCATGGCGCTGAGGAGCCACTCACTGTGCCATGTGTCTGCCACAAGCAACCGGCCTTTGCCATTTCCTTCCTCACCTTGTGGATCCCTGGACCAGTGAGGAATATAGAAGAGATCTACATCCATCCATGGGACACGAATGGCTTACACGTTTCCACTTCTGCTTCTCTTGTATGCTCTCTGACTGAATAAAAGGCACTGCAAAGCCCCACAATGCCTGGCACTAAAGATGGTGGCAGCTGGACCTCATTCACTGAACAGAGCTGCCCTTCCATCAGCAGACACTGGAGACTTTCAGCTGTTGACAATCGATCACCTTTGTTTTCTTTTCC
>NW_009934896.1:78956-107014 GCF_000696875.1 Nestor notabilis
TGCAGTTGTGACCGTGGGGATATTAAATAAAGTGCTTGGGGAATAATTTTTAGTAGTCAGGAAAGTCCATGTTCCTCCCACAAAAAAAAGGAGCTGAAATGCTGCAGTTGTTTTTATTTATTTCAATTCACTGTAGGCAGACAGCACACATGGAAAACCATTACCTAACAAAGACGCCAAGGGACAGACGGGAAATTCTAGATATAAAAGCTGGGTTACAACTTTTCTTCTTTGTGTCCCTCAATCTTCCACAACAACTGCCTGAACCTTCATCTTGTACCTCAAAATCCTACACACAAAGTAATGATATTCTTGCTTCTCCCCAAAAAGCTATGTACCTGAGCAGAACAATGTCTAGGGGGGTTATTTCTCAGACAACATAGCTGAGGGTGTTTCACAACGCTGTCATTTGGACAAAGCCAAAGGAAGACTCGTGCTGATAGACTGAATTTACCTACTGCAATTGCAGAAGACCGTATCTTCACCGATGACAATACATGGTATATAATGCTCCAGTGAAGTGAGATGAATTGAACTCTCCCTTGGTAACAGGCCCTTAACAAGGGTCATTAATCACATAAGCATCCCAAGCACATCCACTGCCAAGAGGGGACGTTCTGACAGAAAGAAATCCAACTCCTACTGCCAAAGGTTTAAAGGGAGGGAGAAAAAACCTCTTCATGAAAGAGAGGGCCTTCCCCTTAGAAAGTCAGCAGGAGCCACAGCCTCAGAAACAGGTCTTGTAACTGAATGTTTTCACTGTGATTTAGAGGAGTGCTTTTCTTCCCTACACTTACAAGCTTGGTTTAGATTGCACAAACTGCCTTCAACTACTGGCCAGTACAGCTTTCCCTCCTAACAGAAGGTAAGGCTATACTGACCCAGGAAAAGACATGGCAAAACTGAAAACCCATGGAAAAAAGGCATCTTGGGAAATTCAGAATGCAATTTTTTGGAAATTAGAAAATAAGAGATGTATTAAAACATCACTTTGGAAGGAAAAATAGTTTTCAATTCATTTATCAACTAGTTTTGGAAATAATAACAATCACCTAATAGTGACTTAAAAAGAATCTCTGATTTCAATGTGCTTATCATTTAGACATACATAGAAATTATTATTATAATAGCTTGAAAGGACATCTTTCACTCAGTTGACTTCTTTCTTTCTAAACTTTTCTTTTCCTTTTCAGTGGAAAGCAGAGAAACAGCAGGAAAATAACAGGCAATTACACCAAGGTCAAGGGTTTGGTCACAGATATAAGTTTATAACCACATTGATGCCAGGTTTTTTGTAATGCTAGATGTTGTGAATTAAGTTTAGTCAGCTGAACTCCTTTAACTGAACTCTTTGGACTGGGGGGTCTTGCTTGGCATGTGTAGTTGCTTAGCATGGGAAGCTGAAGTTGCGGGAGCCTTAGGCTGCAAGCAGCTAACTCCCACCTAGACAAGGATGAACTTAAATTACAACCTGTGCTTAGTTATGTCAATGAAGACCTTGAGACCAGTGCAAACTGGAAGATAAAGGAGTTGCACCTGTTTGCAAGGAGCAAGAAACCAGGGAGATAAGAAGAAATTTATGGCCACCTCAAGACAATGAAAGAACCAAATAACGAACAGACTAAAATAGACACCAGACTAAAATTCAGCATTCAACTAAGAGGCGCGTCAAAGCACATGAATAGTGTGTGATGGTCAGGTGCATAGAACGTAAGAGTATAAAACCACAGGAATGTCTTTGTTCTGGGTTCCTCCCTGGACACATCCAGCTCAAGCTGCTCCTATTCCTGCACCACTCAATTATTCAATTATTTTTCTCAGAATCAAAAGTCTGAGACTCTGATGTGGGCAACTTAGGGCAAAGAGTTTCCTTTAACACTAGACCTGACTTGAGTCAACTCAGAGAGTAATTTGGGAGTTGTTCTAGAGCCAAATACAGAGGTAAAGGACTTCAACCTCATAGGTGATAGCATGACTTCAGTCAGATGTACTTTGGACTCTCCTGTCAGGTTTGTGATAAAACAAGCTACCCACAAAAGAAGCCATCAGCCCAAAGTGAGCTGTAGGAGAGCACAGCAGTAGATCTGCTGGGCACACAACCTGCAGGAAGCCACTGCCCATCTGCTCTGCTATACATCCCACAACACACTGAATCCCACCCAAGTTCAGAGCACCCAGTTTGATGGAAAACTTGTCTGTCAGACGGGTGCCACCAGAGCACACAGACTTTCAGAGTCAGTCAGGGAAGGAAAGGTGTCTCTGTGCACAACTGGCACGACTTCTGGTTCTGCTGAAAACCACACACAAAGTACGACCCTGTGATGAATAGCACAGAATAAAGCATGTTCTCCATTGATCTGGTCATCAGAAAATGATGACACATGCTCACTGAAAGTACTAACGGGAACGTGTGCTTGGTTTGGAAATTAAGAATCAGGTTGTTGCAGAAATAGTTAAATATCAGCCAAGGCCCAGCTAAAAGGCTTTAGATAATATATCATATTTTAATCTAACAAAGGCCTCATTGATTATCCTGAAATTCAGAATTAGCTAGGTGCATTTCATCTGATTCACTTGTCCTCTATTGTAAAATAATGATGCAATTTGTAATAAATTACCAAGTCCAAGTTTCAGCAGTGACAAATTGTTTACTTAATTCAATAAAATAGTGTCACTTTTGTAAAGTGCATAATCTCAGAGAACTCAGCTGGTTGTGAACTGCAGGTTATGAAGAAAAACATTCATGTCAGTCCAACGTACAGAAGAAATAAGATCTGAAGCAAACTAACTGCATTCCCTCAGATTACTCCTTTGCACTTTAGTGTCACTCTCAATTTAAGTTCTTTCAGGAAATCAGGCAGCCTGGAATAGGCAGGATCATTCTCGCTCACTGTGTCTAATATGACATGACTAACAAAAGCAGACATGATATGTCATAGCAATGAATGACTCATCAGACTGGGAAATGCAAAAAAATACCATTCTCCAAGATACCATTTTTGACCTTTACACTCTCCCCCCAACTTACTGTACACAGACCTTTTAGAAACATCTGTGAGAGCAAGAGGCAATAAAACTTGCCAAAGGATGGGGGGAAGGAATGGTATTTACCCACCTTTGGCTATTTTTTCTATAAGAGACAATCATCAAGGAAAGTGAAATCTCAGCCTTCCCCACATGCTTGGCCAGAAATTCCTCCATTACCAATCCTTCCCCTGCTGTCAGCTGCTCTGGGGCCCAGGACAAGTGATTTATCCTTGTACCTTCATTTCTCCATCTCTGTAATGAGGACCAAGACACCTGCCTGTGTTATATGATGATTTCTGTGACAATTCATTAGTTAATGTTTCTAAAGTGCTTTAAATATGTGAAGCATTATTACTGATATGTTTTGCACTAATTTTTATGTATCCAGTCAGCCTACAGTCCACGTATTGCTGTGCTCTGCAGAAGAACCCTAACTGTGCCAAAAGGAAACAGTTATCACAGCTTGGCCTGGTGTAACTTGGGCAAAGATTAAGAAAAACTTAGATAAAGATTAAGGGAGACAATTAACTGATTCTCACTCTTGGAGACTGATTTGGATTCTAGTGGTGATTAAAGCACAAATCTTGCTACACATGTGTTTCCACATGAAGCCATTCTGAAATCAATGAGGATCTCAATCTGCTTCCCCAAATATTACAGGATGGAAAATTAGGACTTAAGTAATTTTCCAGATTACTTGTTGTAATAATTTACACCTTTTTCTTTCCATAACTTAAACCTATGGAATATGCTTTAAAAATAACATTGAGAAAAAATTGGTAGGAATAAGAGATAGCAAATTAAATTAGAACATTAGAATAATAGGCAGTAAATAGCCTATACATGATATATTTTAATCTATATTCATCGAACAGAATTGTATTTTTCAGATGATCAAAGTATTTCCTTGGTTATGTATATTTGCAACCAATTACACCAATCTTAATGTAAAACACTATCTGAAAACCAAAAAAAAGCAATCTCTGTTGTACATAAATCTGCCCTGGTTTTCCCCACTGGACCTGCCATGCAGTACATATTATTTTGCCTTGTATTATGCAGTAGAAAGGAGAAGAAGCCACCAGACAGCTTGGAAGTTGTATCTGAAAAGATGAGAGAAGACTGTTAAAAGATAGAAAGGAAATGAGGGAAGATCTGAATGCCAGAACGAATACAAGATCTGTGTGTGTCAGTGAAAACGAAGCTGAACAGAAGATCAGGGGAAGCAGCGTTGAGCCCATCAAGAAAAGCAAGGCAGGAAACCAAAGCCTGAAAATAATAAGATGAAAAAGAAGCAATGACAGATCTGTGCTGTGTTAAGTAAAAAACAGGAAGGAAAGAGGTAACAGAGCAAAGATTATTAGGAAACCTGAAGAAATCAATGAAGAATTTTCTTCCATCATTTCGCTCTCACACCTCTCTGAAATGCCCAAGAAATGAGATCTGCCCATCACAGAAAAAGGAAACACTAGAAAGAAGGAACACGAGTAGCAGGAGTTTGCAATGCAGTTACTACACGGATGTGCTTGGACACCAGCTTCAGAGCAGGGAAGCACCACTAAGAGCACAGCTGTGCTGTCACTTTGGGAGAATCATAGAATCACAGAATGATTTGGGTTGGAAGGGACCTTAAAGCTCATCCAGTTCCACCCCCTGCCACGGGTAGGGACACCTCCCACTGGACCAGGTTGCTGCAAGCCCTGTCCAACAGCCCTTGTTTTCCTGGCTGCCACATACCCGACTTCCACAGCTCACATCACCTGAAACTTTTATTTTGGATAGTAAAATGAGATGCCACCAAGAAGCTCAGTTTAGGTCCTCACCTGGCTTTGAGTTCACTGTGAAGTTCCCCATTAGAGGCAAGTCCAGTGGCCAGCCTGTGTGCACTGCAAGGGCCCCAGCTGACCAGGGATAAACACATCACAATTCCTTCTCCTCTCCTGGCTTCTAGAACCCAATCTTCTAGAACAGGCTTGAAAACCATGGGAGAGTCAGAAGGCTTTGCAAGCCTGGCTTCTGAGAGCTATTGAACCTCACTTGGCTACAGCCTCTACAGATGCACAGAAGCTTTAAGACTTGAGGAAGACACAACCAAAAAGCAGTGCCAGCCCTGCTAGCTGCCTCTTCTCAGTGCTGTCACATTTTCCTCCTTGTACTAGCAAAACAGCAGCTCCAGGAGAAGCAAAGTTGTTATCACACCACAAAATTATGCCTGAAGAAATGCAAACTCAGTAACAGTTTATGTTGCCAGAACCCAACATTAATCTATGCACCTAGAAAGCAGACAGTGCTCAGCTTAACTTCTATTCAAATGCACAGCACCATTCAGGCTAGGGAGCTATGGGGGAGAAGTTCACACTTCTGTGCTACCTGCAAAAGAAAATCTGCATTTTCTCCTCTTTCTCTCCCTTCCCGTGTGAATTGAGAATAGTATTTGAACCTTCAATATTAGTGCAACTGATTGAACTTGAGTTATTAGGTGCATTTCTACATATAAATTTATACACTGATAATTTCTAGGTTTATCTACTTGAAGCTAGTAAAAAATGCAAGAAGAAATTCTAATTCTATCCATATATATTAAATCAGATCCCAATCTTTCCCGCAGCCATTTGATTTTTAGGAAATGATAAGGAAAGCATTGACAGTAAGAGTGCTTTTCAATAAATCATCATTAATCATACACGGACACTAAGTGCATCAAACAACTTTGGGCACACAATTAGGCAACTAATTACACTGACTCGGCAATTCCATCCTTAAATGGACTTACCTGCCTCCAGATCCAGCTGATCATTTCTGGGTGGTTATTTACTTGCACAATGGTTTCTTGCTATTAAGCACCAACTGTTGAAAACATTTAAGCAACTGCACTTCCATGCCTAATTAATCATGTAATTGCCATCATTATTTGGACACCTTTTTGCACCGCAATGCTTTGTTTGAACAGCATATGGGAGGATTGAGAAGTGTCACAGCCGTGCGTAACCACGTAGGTGCTCAACTTACACGGCATGTAACATCCTCAGCTCTAACAATAGCCATAAGGAATTAAATTGTTGAGCAGCTCTCAGGGAATGCTGGACAATTCTCAGGATCTGCCCCCTTGCAACTCACTGGGCATTGAAAATCACTGCAGTTCCATAAAAAGAATATCGAAGTACAGTCTATTGCTCAATATTAGTGCACACCCCTTGCCATCTACACCAGTATGAATATAATTCCTCCTGGAGACTTGGAAAAAACAGGTATGGCTCCAACACTTTGCTTCCCTGCCTAGATTCTGCTTGTGTCTTCCCAAATATCTTCAGCTGAACAGAACAAAACCCATCTCATTCTGCGTGTTTGGTCAAGGATCAGTGTATACGATAAAGGCCATTCAGATCTATATGTGATTTCAACTGGGTTATCCTCTGGACAGATAATCAATGGTTGTGTATAACCAGTATTTTACTTGTATCTTCCTATGTGTTACACATTTCTAAGCATCTACATACACATATATGCTTACTCAAGGAATATATACAATGAAAAGTAAAATTATCCGAACTTTCTCCATACACAAACCTGTTTCAAAGATGAAAAGGAGCCATTATCTTTTATTTCTTCCCCGCCGTTTCTCTTTTGTTCAAATCTCCAGCAAAGCTAAAAGCTGAAGTGCAGAATTAAGGGAAAAGCAACATCTGTCTCGATGGCATTTCCAACTTAGCTTTGCAGACTCAAGAATTTCAAATTAGGTTTGAGAAACCATCACCTCTGTTGGTTTCTGATTACTCAAATGCAACACAACAATTCTGACCAAGTTTTTCCACCTCTAGGTTGAAATCTCATAGGGAATTTCCAGCATCAGGCTGAAAAAGTGGCTACTCCAGAAAAGTATGACAAGAAAAGTACAAACTATTGCGTTGGACACAGGCTGCTACAAATACATGAGATGAGTTCTGATGTTATGTGTGCAATATCAGAAGCCACATGTCAAAATGAATGTCTTGTAGTGACAAAGTCAACAATGGGACTTCTTCAGAAATGAGGTATTTACCAGCAGAGTAAAGGGCACCCTACTCTTTTTATTGCCTATTTAGAGGAACTGATTAATGTTTTCAGCAGCCTCCATGTGCAAATTCCACCTAATACTGTGCAATTTGCATATGTGTGTATGTAAGATCAAATACCTGCCAAAGATTCAAAGAGCAGCAACTCAGTCTAATATCTAGAGGGTTTTTTCCTAGCATGGGGGGCTCATCTCTGCCTTACTTTGCAACAACTAAAACTATTTCCTACTGATACAGCAGTTTAACAGTTTATTCTCCCTGATGCATTTGATAAATGTAGCAGCTTCAAACCTTTTAAACATATTAAAGGTTTTACAGCTAGATGTGTGACAGCCTTGATTAATCCTGTGCAGACAGCAAGAGTCAACGTGCGCAGATATCTGCATTCAGGACTTTCAAAGTTCTAAGAGTTTTCTTTGATAAAGGTAAAGGAGCTTTGTGAAATATGGTTTGTGACATGCAGCACTGGGAGAGAATTTTAATGCTGCAGGAGATGCTATAGTTCACTAGAAATTCAAAAAGGGGCTTGTAGGACTGAAAACTACTTTTTTGCCCTGGAAAAAGAAAAAAGAAAATGAGGAAAGATGAGCTAAAATGGTGTTGGTGGCTTTATCCTAATGTAGCTTAATGGGTATCTATATACTTTTTCACCTAAAATGTAAGGATTTTTCAATGCAAAAAAATAATTCTCAAAGCAAATCAGTCTCTAGGGCCCTCAGGAGTCTATTAGATGGTTCTCAGATAAACGACACATTAAGCAAAACCAGCAACACATAAAAACTTGCTCTTTGGATCATAAAAATAACAGTACACGCATGCAATACCAATGAGTGATGATGTATTACTGTGGTGTGCCTGATACATGGACCCAATGCGGCACAGCCAGCTGGAAAACCTGTAAAGGAAGTCAAACATCCACACAGATGATGTTGAAGTAATGACTCTTCAAGAGCACGGGCAGACTGGTGCTTTCTCAGCAGAGTACTGGATGTTGCAAAAAGCAGTGCGGAATGGCACCGAGGCAGGTGGGATAGTTTTAACTAAGGTTATAAATCAGGCCAGCTTCCTGCAGTTGTCTTCAGAGCAGTTTTAAGCAAATCTGCTTCGTTAACTGAGTTAAACACATACCTGCCCCATCCTGTTCTTGGCAGATGAAAGCAGGAACATTTGCTTTGGGAGCAGAGCAGTGACTCACTTCCTTGGTCTGATACGAACCCTGAGGATGCTCAGGATTTATTTCACACCTAGTTATCTCACTTATTCTGGTACCTGTGCTGTGTCTTGATGCTGGACAGCTAAAATAACAACAAACTATTCCATTGTTTTAAATTCAGGCATTAAAATTAAAAAACAATAGAGTGGGAGATACTTGCCTCAGAGAGACCACGGGGCAGAGTGTTATACTCCAGGTCCAGCTTGATTATGATGACAAATGGCAGAGGAAACCTTCTTGTTCACCCAAACAAAGATCAGCTACTATCGTTTTCAAGTTTCCATAGCAATGTGATAGTCCAGCATAAGCGGAGCTCGGGGGAGTAGGGAGAAACAACACAATTCAATTATCTTCATCATTTCAACTGGCTGATTGGGGTAGGGGGGGAGGCTTAGGAAGCCATCCCACTTTCAAGAGAAGAATTATAATCTCTCTATCTTTAGGTTTTTAATTCTGTCAAAGATGGCCTAAATTAGGGAATGACAACTTGCAAAGCAGGAACATATTCTCTTCTTAAATCAGGTCTGGAAATGCCGTGAGATGAACTCTGATAATGCAGCCTGCAAGCCCTGGGAGCCAAAGCTGTGCAAAATTGTTTAATATGGTCAAATCCTTTAATCCTCCTATCTGCTGATGCAGAAAACAGAATATTTCTGCCATTTATTACCAGAAACATTATTTTCGAACTCCATAAATGTTGCCTGAAGATCTTATGCAGCAGAGACAGCAGAGGCCTGCATTTCCTTCACTGGACAATTTAGATTCTAATATGTTTAGGCACAAAGCAATACACATAAATGAACAACCGCTGATTTTTCTTCATCTTCTTTAGCAATTCATTTCAGGAACAGCTCTGTGCCATTTCACCTTATTCTTTACTATCTGCAAAGTTCAAGAACTTGAATGCCCTGAAAAACTTAGGAATTGATCAGACTTGTAATGAAAAAGGATCTCTCTTTCTCTCTCCCATAATACAGGAAAATAAATATCGTTAACTCTGCAGGGCAGTGTACTGAAGATGGATCAATCCCTCTCTTTTCATACCATCCCACAACACAAGAGCAAAGGGGTCAGTCAATAATTGCCACTAAATTTGGAAGGAATAAAAGGAAATACTTGTTCACACAGCCGGCCTGAAGAATTTCCCATCACAGAAGGCCAGCGAGTCAAACGCTCCAGCTAGTTTTTGAAGAGCAAAGAGGATTTTTGTAAGCAATGATTTCAGTGCCAAGCAGACGGGATAGAGGGCACAGCACCCAAGGGAGATAAGAGAGCAATAAGGTAATGATGATTACATTTCATGCTTCAAAGCACGAAACAACAGGAGTCAGGATGGATGCCCACAGCCCACGCTGTGCTCGTTGGCGGGATGAGTTAGCCGTAGCTGCAGGTATGTCCTGCTCAGACACGAGCACTGGGCTTCACAAGCAGAACTCAGATTGTGCCCAAGAAACCCTCCTCATGTGGAGGATCCTCACAGCAACATCCCATTTTCCCAACGCAGAAAATGGTTGGATGTTTTGGGGTTCATGGCACTATAAGAGTTTTGGAAAGGAAGCGGGGGGGATGCAGAAGTCCTGCTTCTAAGTCCTACCCCACACCAACTAGGCTGTGTCACCCCCATAGGATGCTCCGTGGGGCACATCCTGCACTCCTGACGTACGTTGCTGCTTTTGAACCCTCTCCCAGCACAGGGGACAGGTCATAAACAGTATCAATGGGCACGGACAGCAAGCCAGTCTCTAAGGACAGCTTGTCATCAGCTGTGCTTCAAATTCTCTTGAGCAAGAAGCATCCAAAAGGCAGGAGAGTTTGTGCTTCACCTTGCAGGGATGTGACTCCCAGCCTGGCCAATCTGCCACATCGACAGGCACATCTTTGTGCTTTCCACTGAGGTAAAGCTGCTGAAGATAAAGCAGCATTTAATCCACCCTTCAACAGCAACAATACCTTTGAAAACTGCTTTCCCTGCCATCTCTACTGGAAGGCAACGAGTCCCTTCATCACAGATGTTTGGGGCGACTCTTGCAGGTGATCAAACAAAATCCTACAAAATAACTGTTTATTTGCTGTCAGCCAGCTCCAGCTCAGAAGCAGCCTGGCCTATTAACAAGCCAGTCACCATCATTTGCTTCAGAGCCCAGAGCCCAGATAGCGGCGCGCAGGAAGAAGTACATAATTTGTCCAGATGCAGTGAGGAACCGAATGACTAATTCATGAAAGTGCAATTGATTTTGATGAATCAATGCATTACAGGATCCAGGGAAGGAGGGGGAGGCACCAGGCATTTTACAGGCTCAACTACAGGATCACACTTTGATCTCAGAAACAAAGACAAGCTTCTTCTGCATCAGAAGGCAAGCCCTGATTTTGTTTTCAGCTAAAAAAGTGGTTTCACTCTTTTTAACAGACAAACATCCCCTGTCCATACATTTTGCAAGGTCCAGATGCTGCACATTCAACTCTCCTCATTCAAATCAGTTAAAACACCCACTTCCTAAGAATTTCACCACTGGCTGATTTAGAATCTGCTCCCCACTGGCACCAAAATCAGTTTCGATGGGGAAAAATAATACATACGAATCAGGAAATATAATGTTAGCTGTTAACGTATTCCCATCCCTAAACTTAGGTTTTGAAAACCTCTTTCAGAAGGAAACACCCGAGAAGGAGAAACATACATTTATATTTTAATGGGGGAAAAGCCAATTTTCTACAGCAAGAAAAGATAAATGAGAAATGCTCTCATTTAAGTAAAAAGCAACAAGAAAATCTTTGCTTTCTTCGTGTTTCTATTACAGGTAAGTGGAAAAGCAAATACATTACTAGCCTCACATTTCAATCATTCATTGTCTATCAAATTTCATAATACACCCTTCCTAGCTGTTCTCTCTCTTTTTTGCAGATCATGAGCAAAACTGAGACAGTGCCTGGTTAAAGCTAATTCAAATCTGTCCTCTACTGGGATACAAATACATTTCTGTGTATATTAGTATAGGGAAAATTTATGGTGGGTGACTGACTCCAAGGCTGATTTAACATTTGCCATCAAGCAGAAATGCACATGCACAAACACACTAAGACTAGCAAATTGCTCCCTGATTTCTATTCCCTAGGCACCAGCCTGCAAGGAAAACTATTTATGTTTTTTCCTTATATTGATATACAAAGTAGTAGTAAACAAACTGGGATTCTCCACACGGTACTTTCCATTGTGGCAACCATATGGGAAATCATTAGCTTTGACCTTTTGGAGGAAAGGACAGAAGGAGACGTGGACTTAGCAAAAAAAGATCTTTTTACTCCAAGCCTTGGCTCCTCAGGCCTCTGAATGGATTTTCATGACCCAACAGAGCTTTCAAGTACCTCTGGCACATAAAAGTGCTCACCTCTACTGAAGGTGAGAGCAAGAGTTTACGGAGGCTTGGTGAGCATCTTCTTCACTTGCAAAAGACAATGTGGTCAAGGAAGAAAAATCAATCTCTGCTCTAAAGCATAATCATGATTTCAACTAAGACAGATGGCTGAGCAATTGAGTGCATGTATTTCAAACCCTGCCCTTTGATATCTCCTGATTATTTAACCTGGAGATTTGAGGGAAAGAAGGCAGAGAAAACCTGCATGCAATAAAAAGAAATTATTATTTTCTTATTCCTAGGCACATCAAACCCTGGCAGGAGGCTGAGGGACACGCATGGGTCAGAAACCAAATGGATAAATTCCTGTTTCTGAAGAAGAGTGCTCCAGGAGAAGCTCAGAAATGAACATCCTGTGTGTAACTCCAGCCCCTCCAGGGTCACCTCTTATTTCTTTTTTAATAAAATAAGCATTACCAAGATTAAAAATGCTCCTCAGGCTCCAAAATACGTTGGTCACCCCGAGGAAGTGGTCTGAATCGCTCTGAAAATAAAACTTAAAATGAAATGCCTAGATCATTCCTCTCGGTGTTGTCAGGCTGATGATTTCAGTGGTGGCTTTTTACCTCACCATTTCAAGTAGTGAAGACCATGGGGACTTCCCAGAACAAACATCAGAGGCACAGCCTTGCCAGGGGTACACGGCAGCAGTGACACCCTCCAACAGGCACTGCTCAAGCCCTGGTTTACCCCCGAGCTGCTGTGTGCCCTTCCCCTCGGTGTGCCAGCAATAAACAGACTTCGAGGATGTGCTTGTCTATCCTGGAAGTGTTCAAGGGCAGGTTGGACACAGGGGCTTGGAGCAACCTGCTCTAGTGGGAGGTGTCCCTGCCTGTCGCAGGGGTTGGAACTGTATGAGCTTTAAGGTCCCCTCCAACACAAACCACTTTGTGATTCTAATGCTGAATGCTGGTAGCTCTCTGATGGTGCAGGTTCCTACCTGATCTTTACAATTATCACACATACTGCGAGCTGACAGGCAACTGTTGGCTGCTGTCACCAATTTGCAAAGCAAGATGTCCAAAGAATTGAAGCATATTTTTCTCTAATTAAAAAAAACCCAAAATCCAAAATCCATGGATAAACCACCTGAAATTGGAGCTGAAGTAACTGTAATAAACTCCTTAAGGCTGGACTGAAATTCAGTCCATCTGCCGGTACAGGGGACAGGGATGGTTCTTCCAGCCATGGACAAGCTTCCCAGGTCTGGGGTGAGAGCCATGTGCTTTTGTACAGATCCTCAGCCCAACTGCATCTCAGAGAGCAGATAGAGCAAGAGTCTATCCTGTCTGGCAGGCAATGCACCTGAACCCAGGGGGGAAGCAGAGAACAGAGTGTTGGAGGGGGAAATTGTAGTCCTCCCCATGACAGGATCAAAGGGCTGAGCGAATGACAGCATCATCATGAACACCTAGCACCACAGCAGGAAAAAAAAACAGATGGATGCTGACAAGAGAGGAGGTGTTGAGAAGAGTCAGTAGAAGGAAGTAGGAGAACAGAACCATCTTTCTAGAAAATGAAGAACAAAACCACCAGCATGAGCATTACCCACAGCCTCAGCCTCGGTGGGAATTGTGTGGTGGAAATGGTGTGATCAGGTGGCAGCCACTCACTACCATCATAGAATGGTTTGGGTTGGAAGGGCCCTTCAAAGCTCACCTAGTCCAACCCCGCTACGATGAGCAGCGACATCTTCAACTAGATCTGATCGCCAAGAACCACATCCAGCCTGGCCTTGAATGTCTCCAGGGATGGTGCATCCATCACTTTGCCCGCTGCCACGCTGCTTCCCAGGGACGGCTGGTTTGTACCAATATTCCAACCCCGCTTGCATTTAATAATCAAGCTAAACCCAGCTCCCACCTCTGCCCAGGATCATCTTTCCCTTCATATCTCCCTCCTGCACTCCCTGCCCTGACTTCCCTGCATGATTGTCCCATGTAATTAAAAGAAAGAAGACAGCCCTGCTCCCCATGGGAAGAGCAGGAACAGGCACCGAGTGACAGACAAGATGCACAAACATAACTCACTGCTGTGAAAGCAATTAATAAAAAAAACATTTTTCTCTGTAAGAGACATTCAAATTCAGCCAATCTGTCACAATCCTCCATTTGTCATTGTCATTTTTACTACTGTCACCTTATTTGATGCTATTAAGCAGACAAGAGCGAGTTGTATGAACAACTGAAATAAGCATAAGTTGATAAAATAAATTAGCTCAGAAATTTGTACACAGAGATATCAAGCAAAAAGCAAAATGATGTCAAGGTTGAAAGAATTAGGAATTGAATTTTAACCAGCCCACATGTTTATGGCTGATTTCCTGATGAATATTTTATTTTTAATAACCTTCCTATCACATTCACTAAAAGGTCTTACCAAGGATGGATCAGTAAACAAATCTGAGGGGGGAAAAAAGGCTGCTCTGAGACATGAAACACTTTCAAAGCTCAAACTCTGTTGGGAATAAGAGTCAAAAGGAACAAAGACAACTCTTAGCATGAAAAGGGAAGACACGGTATGACTAAATAAAAGGGCAATATTTGATAGGTACAAATTGGATGTGTTTCCTGCTTCTTTCCTACTGCTTAAAAAAGTAGAGTCCAGATGCAGATTTGCCAGAATAAGAATCTCTCACTAAGCAGAGGCTTAGACTTGGGCCTGCCTCTGAAATCAAACCTTTCCACTGCTTCTTTAGAGCTAACATGTCCCAGAGGGCTGGAGACACACCGTGGAGCGCATCATCTCTGATGGTGAACACTACTCACTGCCATAGGGTGTGATGCTCTGGTAGTCTCCCCACATCCAGTTATTTCATCAAAAGATAATCTCCATTTTCACCTTCAAAAAGGGTAGGTAATTATAAACGCATTCTTTTTACTCAAATATTTTAAGCAAGTAATTGTTGCCCATGGGAGAGAGTTTAATTATTTCTGATGAACAGCCAAGACACAGAATCAGGAGAACATGACAGGAAGAGTGTGGAAAATGTGTTCCAGTGCTTAATTGTGTGGCTATCTTGCCTTTTCATCCTGAAAAAACAGGCATTGATTTTTCTTTTCCCTTCCCAATTGATTTCACACGATCTTCAGCTTCGTAATACAGAGCATATCCAACTGCAAAAGGAGTGCAGCTCCCTGGGCCAGGGCATCTGTGATTTCCTATCACGAATAGGGAAATCACATGTAGGTCTCTGGGTAGCTCAGCAGTGGATGGCTTGGGCTTGCCTGTGTGATGCTGGTTTGAATAAAGGAGCCACTTCTTGTCCCCTTCACACAGTGGACTCAGCTGAACAACAGATGCACTAGATCATACAAAACAAAACACTTTATGACCTTTTCTAAGCAGAAATGCAAGTATAGTAAGGCAACGACACGTTGAGAAGACAGGAGTTGCCTTGCCACAATGGGACAGCAGCCCATTCACCAGCAGACCAGATGGGACACTCTGGAGGATGCAAAAACCCCCTGACTTTTATGGAGTATCTAGTCCATAAAAGACTGATTCTTCTGCTTTTCTATCAGCTGAGGCTTGTTATGTGACCTGGTGCATACGCGTTTATAGCGCCTTTAAAAGAATTAACTATTACTATCACACATAAACATTTCCTTTGGTTTCCTGCTCAGTAGAATGCATGAACAAACCAGAGTATTACTATGGGAAAAAAGCACTGTTTCATTCCTGTTCTTTAACAGGAAAAATATTTTGCATCAGTTGATCAGGTAGATGATTCATGGGCAACAAAGAATTCCCTAATGTATCTCCTGGATACAGCAGGTTTATCACACACTGTGCATTTGAACCTAATCATGATGCATCATATAAGGGCTGATTCTGCATTCATACATTAATGATGCCTATACAGAGGGTTGCAGGTATATAAAAGGCAGGACAAAACAGCATATGTGAATGAGTACGTGATACTAGATTATGATAAGTGAATGCAGTAGCAGGTTGGACTTGAAAAGAAAGAAGATCAAACAGAAGACAGAGAAAATGCATCTCAGCATTCTCCCTTACGACGGGAAACAACACGTTTTGCAGATTCCTCCACAGCAGCCATAAAAATAATGCAGAGAAAGCAAATATCAGATACTCTCCATGACTTCACATTGTCCTCCTCCAAAGAGGTATTCCAAAATGTCTTTCACTACTGCCATCACGGTTTCCTTCTATCACATTTTGAAAGGACTTTTCCTGCTCTGCAACAAAACAGTGAAAACAGAACCATGATGGTAGATAGCTGACTAAAAAGGTCCTACCAGAATTCACTCTATTATTGATGCTGTTTGCTTAGGGACAGCCCATGGTGCAGGTCACAGAGGAGCACGATGGAGATGTGAGTTTGAAGATACAGCAGTGCCATGGCTGATGTCTCCCAGGAAGAAGTGGCAGCAGCAGAATGGAGACAGGAGTTGCTACAAGGGGATTGTGGGACCAGCGGTAACCATCATCTGCTCTACCTTCCACCAGCAAATTTCTCCTATGACTGTGTGAGTTCAACACTTCCCTTTTTATGGGGAAATGCCTAAGACATGGCAGAGGCTCGCACGGAGGAACAGCAAATAAAACCTTTGTACTTGTCACAAGTGTACTTGTGACAAGCCTGGGCCAGTGAGAAATGCCTCAAATAGCTTGGAAAATACTGCATGCTACACGTCCTGCTTCTAAAAAGCCACTCAAACTCAGGAGGAGTTCCCAAGGAGGGAACAGGAGCAATGTCAGGCATCTCAAGGAGCCATCTGTACATCATAAATTATGAAGAGCAAACAATTCACCAGCACTTCTAGACCAAAGCAGACCTATATTCATAGAATCACAGAATGGTTTGGGTTGGAAGGGACCTTAAAGCTCACCCAGTTCCAACCCCTGCCCCGGGCAGGGACACCTTCCACCAGACTAGGTTGCTCAAAGCCTCATCCAATCTGGCCTTGAACACTGCCAGGGATGAGGCATTGCCATGTTGTTTGCCAAATTCATGGAAATCATAAATGCCTTCTCAAAAGCAGGTCTAAGGTTCATGTGTCGGACTAAAAACAGTAAGGAGAGAATCACAGAATCAGGAAAAGACCTTCAAGATCATCAAGTCCAACCATTCATAGTTTATATACAGATTTGAGTAACTTAGCCTGAAGGAAAATATGGGTAACCTTAAATTACAGTAACAATTATCTATCTTTCCAGGGAAAACCCAGGTTCAATTTGTTAGTCTTCACCCCTGTGGTCAAAAAACCTACAGTGGGATTCATTTTTGTTGGCTTGTTCGTGTTCTTATCAAAGATCAGACCTGAACTGCAAGCTCTCTCGCGACTCACCAGATCATTCCACTTAATGAAGTATCTGGATAAATACTTGCAACCTGCTGATGAAAAGAGCTGGGGAAGTTCAAAGCACTGCGAGCAGGAGCTGTTGTTTTCTCTGTCCTGCAAAACCCGTGTGTTCATTAGTACCCAGCCCCTCTGCAGAGAACAAGAGGAGCTCGCTCAGTTCTCTCTCACCAGCCATCTGCAACTAAAAATACCATTTTGGGGGCTTTGATGGTCTCTCTGAACTAACAATTGCCCAGAACTGTTATTTCCATTTATCTCTACTCCTTCCAAAAACATTCTTTCTCAAGCCCTCCTGAACATAAGCCTAATTTAATGAGGCACCTGTTCCACAGAAAATCCTGCACCCTTTGCAATCATATAAAAAGGGTTTGCAACCTGATTGATACAACCCCCAAATATTGTTAGCCTGCCTTTGATCATTACTTTTTCTTAAATTTAAGTGTTTTTTCCCTGTTGTTTATTATTTTTCCTTATTCCTGAATCCTTCAGATGTCACATCACAGTGCTCGTCAGCTGGGAAGCATCACACGAAGTGCAGCTCACATAGGAATAAACTGTACAAGGAGAAAGATTCAGTCACAAGAGCTGGAAACTGCATGTGCTAAGCATCAGGGCTTTGCACTTCTCCCTCTTCATCCCTGTGTGATTTGTCTCCCGATTTGCATTCCATGTAGCTTTATGGAATAACAAATCCAGACTAAAACTAGTTGCTTCTTGACTTTACAGAAATACAGAGCACAGGTAAAAGACCAGTATATCATTCCAATCATCCACCTGCCAACATCAGATTATTTTTCACAGTGTCTATTTTAATACTTCCTCCCATCTGACTATCCCATGTCCTAAGAGACATGATTCAGACTGTCACATCCTCTGCACTATGACAAAATGCTGCCAAATACACCCCAAAATTCTATCTATTTTTCATATTGGCACACTTCATTGCAAACTCTACGTCTAATTTGGATCCCTCTCTTGCCCTCTCAGTCTATTATTTCAGTGCCAGCTGTGTGTTTCCAATTAGCTCTCTTAAGATATATACACACCTGCATCCCTCTTTTCAAGGTAAAGGCATTTTCTTATCTTTTTGCCCATGTTCCTTATTTCTCTCCTCTTTTTTATCTTCACATATCCTCAAACTGAGATCATTAATTTGCACACTTACTCCCTCTCCCAGCTCATTAATGAAGAGGTTAAATAAAACTGGACCTAACACCTTTCCCACAAAACCCCATTAGGAACCTCTCCTGACTGCAATCCTTGGCTATCCATCATTCAGCTTCAGCTGCACAGTCTCTTGGCCATGCTTCACATCACAAGGCTCACTAAACTAATTTGTCAAATAGATTTCTTGAAATGCGATATTAAATGCTTTGGAAAAATCCAAATTTATGACATTAATTGCATTAGCTGCTGCCAAAAGAGGTGGTGTTCCTGTTTTAAGCCACAGTACGCCTTCTTAGGTGGATTTACTCTTTCTAAACTTGTATTCTTTATTGCACTTAGTTTCATTAGCCTTCTAACACCAGTAGATTTCAGCTCCCTTTATTTTGCTGATGATAGAAGATACTTTTACATACTGCTTTCAAACTGATAGTCTATTAGCTTTTCACCAGGTAATCCAGAATTACTCTGATTTTATCAGCTCCACTTTACTATAATTTGCCTGTTCTGTCTGCAGAGGGACTGCTAATTCAATCCCTGCAGATGAAGTTTATTCCTCTGCAGAAAACCCATATAAGTGTGCTTATCTTTAAAGTTTTGTTTCAAATGGGAGAAAAGGATTTCTTTTTACATCAAGAAGAAACAAGAGGAACAAAAAGATCGAGAGGAGCCAGTCCAGGGCTTAGGGCTGCCGTGGGCTGGTTTCCTGCTGGCCAAGTACCCAACCCAAGGGTGTTTTCTCCTACCCTTCAGCTGACAATCCCATTTAGTGCCAACTTAGACATATTGTCACACTTTTAGCACCCCTCCAGACTCTCTCGATTACTTTAGACACACAGACATCCCATTGGCTTGCCCTGGCTACTGCATCAAAGGTGCTAATTGGATCGAGGCTCATAACATTGCACCTCTAAATGCTGGACAAGCCCATCAGCGTCTCCAGGGCTGCTCCCCTGCAGTCACCAGTTTAACTCCTTGGGCCCTGTGACTCCAAAGCATCCTTTGAGCTGTTTGCCTTGCTCCTCCTCACCCTTCATCACTTACATCCACATTTATTGCCTCTAGCCTTCCTAGTTTATTCCTGGATGCCATAGGTGACATACACAGTACCCCTTCACAACTATTGGGCAAAACATTGCCTCATCCAAAGCAAATAACTTAATTCCCTGAAGCCAGAAACTAATAATTCTCTTTGCTACAGAAATGCTTAAAATTTTTTTCAGTGCCTGAGCCACTGGAATTACTATTTCAATAGACTCTTCTCTTAATTTATTATAGGCCTGCTCTCCTCCTTGAACTTCCTTCTCCTTTATAGATTATTTCTAAGGGAGCTTCTTTTTCTTCTTTCTGCTGATTCTGACTCCAGCTTATCTTTGTCCTTTCACATTTAACTCAGTTCTGTATTCCGCTGTATTCATTGCTCTGGCTGTTTTAACACAGAGGTTTAGCCTCAGCCTCTGAGAAGTCCCTCTTTAAGGCACAGCAATCACCGATTGTTCCATCCATCCCTTCCAGCCATCCCACTTTACCTCCTAAAACTTTCTTAATTCTTCAAAATAGGGTTTCCTGAAACCTTTGTACTGCAGCTCTTTGTGAAGCTAATATACTGCTGCTTTTACCTCTGGTTTTCACTCTCCTCGCTATTGTGTGAATGTGTTTGTGGTTGAGAAAACCCATCTTGAACAATTCCCAGCTGTATCTACAAAGGCACTGAACTTGATAGAGACACAGCACAGTCCATGGTCATTATTAACCCATTAGCTTATAACCGACCCACCTTTCCTTCCTTGGATTCTTGTCTGCCTGGTCCCACCCACTTTTAGATGGATAAACGGGATGCAGTGTGCAGCACACCCACCTCTTTTTCACACAGTGTGGAAAGCCCCAGCAAACTAGTTAAGAGCCTGTAATGGAATTAAACATAAACATGTTAAATAGAGATTAAAAAGAACTGAGTGAGAATTTGAATCTATGGGTAAAGCAGAATTACAGAAGCCAAAAGCACTGAGAATTTGCACTAACAGTTTCCCCAGCAGCATATAAACCTATATATTTGTTTTTATTCTTAGTAGCAATTTTTGTTTGGATTAAACCAGACTGTAGTTTCACATCTTCTCTGTTGCACAAGGAAGAAAATTAATGAAGAAAAGGCCTCAAACTGAAAGGACAGTTATGTACATCATGACAGCTAATAACTAGCACATACTTTAGGGAAATGGAAGCTGTGAAGAGATTACATTATTTTCTGAGGATCAGACATGATGGTCATTTAAAGCCATGTGTATTCTCGGGCTGGTTACAGTGTTGTTAGCTGTCATTCTGACAGTAGACAAAGAATCCCCATATTCTTTTGGAGGGCAGCTTAGATTTCCATTTGTAGGCCCTCATGCAAACCCTGGCATCAGTTTGGATAAACTCACAGCTTCTCTTCTGCCTGTGCCCTCAAGTGCTTTGCGTCCATTGGTAAGGCCTGGTCTTCCTCTCCTTCCCTCCTTGCTTAAAGGATGCAACTTCAGCTTCTCAATATTGTTTCAGCATCCAGCACATCTGTTTGAGTTGCCATCTCTGCGATGATGTGCTAACATCACACAAATTTGCAGGCATAGTTTTTGATTCTGCAAACACTTCAACAAAGGCAGTTTAACCCACACAGATTTATTGCTTGGAAAGGGCAAGCTACACCCCTCCAAGTCCAACAGGCACCATCCTTCCCTCTAGCAAGGGCTGATGTGCATTTATGCTCCCTGAGGTACTGCAGGTTCAATCAGTGCATCATCCCTCCAGCCAGCACCTCTGTGGAGTGAACTGGTGGTTACTCAGAGATTACTCTTGACTGCAGCTCAGCCCAGCTCAGTGGGTGAGAATCAAGGTCCCACACGGACCTCCCCCTGGTCCCTGACCCCCAGGTATTTTGGCAGAAGCTATCACTCTGACGGGTACTGCTGGACTGACCACATTTACCCATCTCACAGCTGGACGTAAGGGCTAAGCTGGGAAAAAAGTCATACCCACACTAAATTTGGGTGCAGATGAATTCCTTCCAGGGATCATGATCTAGAGCTATTTCACAGCCAAGGGGAAGCAGAGGCTTGGATTTCAGCTATCGCTCCCATACTGTTCACGTGCATACAGGGAGGCTGGCGTGATTTCAACTCTCCTCACAGTTATCTTTGGACAAAAGAGAAATAACTTGAGCAGTTTAGGAAAATCTGTATTCTTAGGGGCGAGTTGTTCTCCTCATGGTCTGTAAAGCCTTACATCAACACACACACACAGGGAGGAGGTTGGACCTCAAACCTCCTGCACTGGGTTCCTTGTGGTTTCTCAGGGTGGGCTGCTTCATAGCTAAATCCTGAATTATTGACAATATCCAAACGAAAGAGGATTTAGCCAGAACACAAATAACCTTTTACCCTTCATTTGTTCTTCAATTTCCCACTCCTCCTGTGCTCATCTGGACGTCCCTCAATACATACTAAACTCACAGTGCCACAACAGATCTGCACGTTTCCTCCCCTACCAATGACATCGAGTGCATTGAAGAATCTCATTTTTTCCAGCAATCACTCTGAAGAGTGATTTTATCCTTCTCTCCTAACCCCTCCCAGCACAGACAAATGGAAGCAGCTTTCTCTCTTTTAATTTGACATTGTTTAACAACGTTGTTTCTTGTGAAAATCTGTTGACATTTTAGAGCTAAGATACAAGATCTCATTGTTCACCAACCATTTCTGTTTGCTTTTAGAGCTTCATAGCCTCATCTTAAGAATCCATGACAGAAAAACTTGAAGCAGAACAAGGGTTTTTCAGCAAATTCTTTTTAGCAGAATTAAAACAGAAGAGGAATACCCAAGAATCAAGAATTCTTTCAGCAAGGAAGGTTTCTCACGCTTATTCCTCTTAAAACAGGATACCAAGAACATCTCTGGAAGGAGCATTTAATACCTCTAAAAACATTGTTTTAAGACCCTGGCTCCTTCTGAAGGACAGAAGAGAAATACGTTATGTGTGATGACTCACTGATTACATAGTTTTGTAGGGTGTTCAGCTGACACAGTGATGAGTTCATTCGGATGTGCATATTAAACCAAATTAATAGAAGATTTATATTTAATTATTTTACGAATAGGTACTTATATTTCTACCTTCTCTCTTCTATTTTTATTCTGTGATTGCTCAAACATTTCTGATAAGAAGATGCTGCCTAACAAGGCACCCAAACCAGAAGGTTAAAAGCAAATGAATAAAGACAGGGGAAGGAATTGTTCTTTCTTGTAGTAGTTGCCTACTGGGTAATAAATGCTGCAGAATTGATGCCAGTTTGGAAGAATCCTGCAGAAAACAAAATATTGCAAGTTTAAGTATCTTAATTATGGAAATTTCGTATTCAATGAACTTTTGCCAAAATAAACTGTGCACATTATCTAAAAAGCGAGTGTTAATTAAAACTGTATCTTGATAGCCTTCCTGGCTCACAAGGTGTCCTGCATGTGGGAGATTAAACAAGGTACTTTAGCTGCAATCAGTCCTCCAGCAACAGGTTTCACTTCATTCTTTTGACTTATGTAAGACCAGAAGAAGTCAACATACACTGATGGCCCTCAGTAGCCTCTCATCTTTTTGCCTCTAATGTTCTGAATCTATAGTACATATTTCATGAACTCTATTACAGCTGAGAATAGCTTCACGCAAAACTCTACAATAAACAAAAGATGAAGTTCCAAACATTAATTAGCTGCTTAACACAAAGATATCCACTTATCATCGTACCCAGTGCACACAATAATTAAAGCCATAAAGAAAAGAGGATGCATTAATATTCCTGTACTCTGTAGGCTCTGTGGAGGGATGGCTATGGGTTACTGAACAGGCCAGCAAGTCCTTTGCCAGCTTCAGATGGGAATCAGAGAAGTCACTTATCTTCTCTGCATCTGTTTCCATGAATTAAAGAAAAACATTAATATAATACATGTCCAAGTAAGGAGAGGGATGGTCCACTGCCTAGGTTCTCACTTGGGGCAGAGGTTCAATGCTGTGCTCTACTCACATCTCTGTTGGTTTGCCTTCAAAAGCAGATGTAATGGGTGATGCATAAAAGTATAAGTAAAGCATTGTTCTAACAGCAAAAACCTGCAGCAATAAAAACACAGGTACATGGGCTTATTATGGTACATAAAAATGCATCCAGGGATGCTGGAAACACCTTTACAGGCTGCAGTAGAGCCTGATTACCATGCTGTTACTGCTAGAGCCACCCCAGCTAGGTCCAGTGAGGAAGCACAGGTGGGCCTCCTGATCCAAAGTCAAAAAACAATCATTCATTCCCATCTGTGGCCTGGGTTCACGCCTCCTTAATGAGGCCTGAAAGGTGGGACTTCAGTTGTCCTCACTCAAAACAGAAAGATCACCGATCCATCCACCAAATTCCAGGGGGGATCTATTCCTTTTCATAATCTTTAGGTGGATTTTGGGAACCATATTCCTGTCTTCAGTGTCTTGGGTTATGGGTTGAATCCACCTTCTTCCTCCCCAAGAAGACGGCTGTACTGTCTTCCTCCAAGTATGTTTGGAGAAGGAGGGCAAGCAGGACTGTGTGGAATGCTGGTATAAATAAAGGCTAAATTATTGCCTATAGCTAATAACCAGCCAGCAAGGTATTAAAAGTCTATCTAAACACAGTTACCAAACCAAGGCTCCTCTACACCCTCCTAAAGAAGCTGAAGGCAAACATAATGCACCATGAATGTTAACATATTCACGCTGGTAAAAGTTGAATACATTTTCTCAGCATAAGGTAGTACATATATTACTAGTAGTATCATCATAAAGCTGAGGCCAAATCATACACATCCATAAGGCTCGGAGCATCCTCGCTACCATCTCAGTTCTGCCTGACTCACGAAACGCTTCCTGTTAAACACATACAAACATACATAAGCTCAAAGACTTCACAGCCAACGTCTCGATGAGTTGATCTCAGAAAGAAGATGCTGAAGTTCACATGGAATTACAGACTTTTGGACTTCAGCCATGGAGGTGCTGACACACATCAGCTGCAGCCCTTCACACCTGGCCGAGTTCTTTGCTCTGGGGTACACAGTTTTGCTTCTAACATGAATTAAAGCAGACTGTGTACAACAAACTGAATATTTCAGTATTAGGGTTATTCAAAGGTCAGGCCAGAGATTTTGTGTGTTCAATTTCCTGCAGTCTGCAGCAAGCTTCGCAGTATATAAGATTCCTAAACAGGTATCTTCAGGGCAACTTTTCCACATGGAATTGCAAAAAGAATACTAATGAATCATGGAATCACAGAATGGTTTGGGTTGGAAAGGACCTTAAGATCATCCAGTTCCAAACCCCCTGCCATGGGCAGGGACACCTTCCACTAGAGCAGGTTGCTCCAAGCCCCTGTGTCCAACCTGGCCTTGAACACTGCCAGGGATGGGGCAGCCACAATGTCCTTGGGCACTCTGTTCCAGTGCCTCACCACCTTCACAACGAAGAACTTCTTCCTTATATCTAACCTAAAGCTCCCCTGTTTTAGACTGAACCCATTCCCCCTTGTCCTATCACTACAGTCCCTGATGAGGAGTCCCCCTCCACCACCCCCTATAGGCCCCCTTCAGATACTGGAAGGCTGCTTTGAGGTCCCCATGCAGCTTTCTCTGATCCAAGCTGAGCAGCCCCAACTTTCTCAGCCCATCAGTAATCTGCAGTAGGGGTCTAGCCATATTTTACAGCTATTTCCCAAATGTTAAAGGTGAGGAGTCTTTAAAGTCATTTCTAAAAATCATGCCATGAAGTGAAAATCTCTCCAGGTTCATTTATCTGGATGTATCAGTCAATACTGGCTGAGAGGCTTATGGAGCACTCAGCAAAGCCAACAACTCAGGCACCTGAGTGATTTTGCAAATTGCTTAACTGAATCTTCAAGCATCAAAACACATTTTACACTCTGCTCTGGTGTGTCTTGAATGCTCAAAACTCCTTACTGAGACACACAGGCGCTTTTATTTCTCGTTTACAGAAGTACCTTAGACAAAATCTTAGGGAAAGCTGTAGTTTCATGGGTTCAAACTGGGGTGTTCCATCTCCTAGGGAAGTTTTCTAACCACTGGCCTCCCTGTGCAGCTGCTTTGGAGCCTTCCTCAAGGATTGTGTGTAAAATATTAGCCCTGCAGCCCTCTGTGGGAATGTCAGCTTGTAACAGAAATACTGAGCTCAGAGCCTGAACTCGTGACTCCCATATGCCAATGAATTGCAGAGCCACTACATCACAAAGCTGACCCCATTTCATTTGATCTTAAGATGTTCCTAAATCTTGCCTCTTTCCGTGGTCAAGGGATAGAATTTAGTTGCTAGTAAGCTACTCAGATTTCATACTTTAGGACATCAAAGTATGAATGATGTTCTTCAATTTTCTCCAGTTAAGCTTATGAAAAGAAATATTTTAAGGAGCATTATTCCCTGAAGTTACTGGACATAAAAATCTGCAAAAACCTTTCTCTCTTTTGGCTTTGGGTCAACACTGAACACAGGCACAATACGTTTCTTTAAGGACATGTCACAGATTTATGCATCCATCACTTAAACTCAGAATGGCTAAAGTACCACCTGAGACAAAGGGAACCTCATAGCCCATTTGGTTAAGGGATGCTTTAGGGAAAACACATCCTAATGAACAAGGATTTACATTCCACTGAATTTATTATCTTTTACCCTCCACAAGCTATCCTTTCCCACACTAGTAATGGCTGTAAACTGCAAAAGCATGATGATACACTGCCTCTATAACCAGTTTTAGCTTACTTTCTGTGACAGTCCTGCCCTGGGCTGCAGTCCTGCTCCTGTCGAAGGACCTACTCCAAGTCCTCAGGTCAGCACCATCCTCGTGATGTTGAGTCTATTTTCAAATCCCACAGCACTGATGTTTGCTCCCAAAGGCAGCTGTAAACAAGCCGTGTCATTCCCATTAGACTAAAAAGCATCGGTACCTTGTGAACTTGCAGCTATGCTGTTGGTGGATTTTAACAACCAGCATAAAAGCTTGCAGCAGGAGGAGGGCTGACGTGGCTGTGTATATCACTCTTTATTAGGCTGCTGATAGTAATTTATATCTGTATGTGGAGTGCAAGCCTCGGACTCGTAGCAGCAACACAACACAGAAAAGCACAAGACAGCATGCATTTTACAGAGGAGATGGACATGAAGGAGGTTTTGTTTGGTCCAGGGGCAGTGCACTGGGATTGGACTGAAGAAACCAGGATCTCACCGTTGTCTGTGCGCTTCAACCTGTATAACATCATTCCCTTCTCTCTTCTTTTTGCTTCTCATCTCATCTTTGCTCATCCTGCCTGCTCAGACTGACAGCTCTGGAGACAGACTGTTATACATGTTCCAGTATTTACAGGGTGGCTACAAAGAAGACAGAGAGTCCTTTTTTAAAAGGAGTCACATGGAAAAGACAAAGGTAATGGGCACAAGTTGCTCCTGGAGAGATTCCGACTGGACACAAGAGGAAAATTTTTCCCAATGAGAACAATCAGCCATTGGAATCATCTCCCCAGCGAAGTGGTGGACTCCCAACACTGGACACTTTAAAGATTCAGCTGGACAGGGTGCTGGGACATCTAGGCTTGACCATGCTTTGCCAAGAAAGGTTGGGCCATATGATCCTTGAGGTCCCTTCCAACCTGGGATTCTCTGATCCTACGATACTTTTGCTTCTGCAAGACGTGGACTGACTGTACAGTACATAACAGGGGTGTGTGGGAAGCTAACAGAATAGTCTGCATCTCAAAAGGCATCCCAGAAGTTTAAGCTCATGCAGAAGTCCCTTTGGACGGTACCTTCACGCTGCTCCTGTCAGGACTATACTCTATCACATCTTATTGAATGTCCTGCTTGAAGACTTATTTGAGGAAAAAGCAAGTCCTCTTCCCAAATCACACACACACAAAGAACCCCTTTTCAAAATTTCCCAGCACATCCCACACAAAAGGTTGCACACCCAAAGCTGTGGCTGCGGGAACAGTCTGGATGGCTACAGAAGGCAGCCAAGGTGTTGAAATGTGGATTTCTCCATTCCCTCCACAGTATTTATCCAAGGCAGCATTTGCGAGGCTCAGGTTATCCACAGTGCACTGAGCAAACAGCACACAGCTCATTCATCTGGAGGGGCTTTGTTCAGCTGGCATTCACACTCCCGGCTCGAGCACAATCATAGAATCATAGCTGTTTAACTCCTTGAAGATACACTACTCTACATTTAGACACCAATCACACAAGCCATCATTTTAGATGCCTAAGAAAATAAATACCACAGGGATTACATTGGAAACCAGGTTTAGCCAGTATTTCAGCTCTGGGTCATTATTTCCCATGTATATATCAAAGGAATGTGAATATGGAATAGGCTAAGAAGGAGACTGCAGATGCAAATGCCAAAACACTAGAAGACTAATAGATTATTTTAAGGGGGGGGAATAAGCTGGAAATATAGGAGAAAGTTGCTGAAATAAATCAAAGGTGAGCAGACGCACTTGGCCAAATGGCTTTTTCCTTCATAGTATAGCGATTTGTTTTATCCTCATGTTTCCCGAATCCAGTCAATAAGGCTGCATTAAAAATGCATGGGCCAATTTGATGTATACAACCTTGGGCTTCTTAGAAAAGCCAGGGCATTTGGAAGGGCATAAGCACCATATTTATGTACAGAAAAGGAGAACAGAGGTTGGGAGAGGGAAATACTTGTCAGACGACAGGTTCCCCATGTAGCAAAAATAATAAATCCCTTTTCTTCTGGGAGAAACAACATTCTTTATCAATAGAAGCTGCCACACTCAAATAAGGC
>NW_009934897.1:0-26027 GCF_000696875.1 Nestor notabilis
CGGTGCAAACCGTGGAGCTTCGCCCTCAGTAGAGCCATTAAACCCCTTGTTCCGCAGCTTCTAAACGGCAGTTCTGGAAACAGGCCTGGAAGTTGGCTGTGGGGGCTGCGTGCCAACGGTGGGAGCTGTGCGCCGCGCTCCGGGCAGGGAAGTCTCCTTCGTGTGCTCTTTGGATGAAGTAAGAAACGAGGCCAGGACTCCTATGAAGAGAGGAAGGCTCGCTTGGTTATGGATTCAGAAATTCCCACTGATGCCGGGCTACTACAACTTTCCCAGCATCAGAGCGCTGACAGAACAGCCTGCAATGCCTCCATGCAGGAGCCACCGTTGTACAGGTAGAGAACAGGAGCATAAACCCTCAGTTATATGTTAATGATTGCAGGAACGGGGGCTATACTGGGACCTCGACATGCCTGAATTCTTGGTCACAGCACTGCCTTGTAACGGACTGTCTCCTTGCCAGATGGAAATGCAGTATAGTGAGCTGCTGCCTGTTGAAGTGCTCATTAACAGGCTAAATTTGCAATGGCGCGCATGTTGTATGGCTTTTCTTTTAAAAATAAATTGTATGTCTTTGTTACTCAAAAGAGTCAAAAACATGCCCGGTCTGATGTGTATTTTTGAACTCTGTTTCAAACTATGTTAATGATTTACATGAGGATGCAGTAATGGTTACATAATGAGCATGACAATAGATGAGTGTGTCCATCCTGACCCTTCCTGCTTAATAATGTCACCTTTATCCTCATTTCCCCTGAGGAGAAACACAGTACCCCAGCTGATGGGTAGAGCAGTGAGCAGGTAAAGGCCACATTTCTTGCTAGTTCTTACTAAACTGTTCATAGATTTGTATACCTTTTAGAGATAGTATGTATGTCTTTGTAGTTTACACATATAAAATCTAGCATTTATTGCTTTTAGGCCATCATAGGAGATTGGAGGTTTTGATCTACATAGGCTAATTCCTCAGTTTAGTTCATCTCAGAAGGAACTTTGATTCTTTGAAATTAGAATGATGCTTAAATGTTACATTTTGCCAATTAAATCGAATATTATACCACTGCAAGTCCCTCCTCTTATGTATTTACTACAAATCAATGCTTTATTCTCTTTCTGTTTCAGAGAAGCTACAATATTTCAAAAGGCTTGGAAAAACGTCTGTCTAAATGCAGCTGAGGAAGTCAGATCCCTTCCTGATTTTGTTGGTAAAATTTATTTCCCTTAATCATAGAATTAACCAGGTTGGAAAAGACCTTTAAGATCATCAAGTCCAACCATTACCCCAGGACTGCCAAGACCACCACTAAGCCATGTCACTGAGGGAAATGTCAGATATTTTAATTTGCCTTCTTAGGAACCACCCTACATATAATCAAGGTATAAAATCAAACTCAGAAATTACCTGACATCATCATGTGGATCAGGTTGCTAGAACCACATCCAGCCTGGCCTTGAATGTCTCCTGGGATGGTGCAGTCAATCAATCACACCTGAACTTAGTTCATAGTTTCCATGCTCTTATCCTTCTGAAAATTACAAATTAATAAAATCAAAGGAAATTTTAATATATGCCTTGCTATTTTTAACCTACATTTGCATAATTTCCTTCCAGTGGAAAGCTGTCATGCACCGTAACAGCTGAACAAACTACAGAGCTCAGAGCATGGATTTAGGGATTCATTTTGCATGCATTATGTTTTCTGCAGCAACAGTTCCAAGCTGCATCATCCTCATTTCTTCTTGGCAGTTCCTGAGGAAACGAGGAGTAATATCTTGGAACGCCTGTCAGAACACCGGCGAGGCCGTCATGATGAAGCACTAACCTCAATGTACCATGAGCTTGCTTTCATTGCCAGGGTAAGACTGGGTTTTGTAATTCATATAGTCTTAAGTACTATACTTAAGTCAGGGCCTAATGCTGAAAACATCGCACTGACTTCCTTATTTTTTTAGGAGATGGAACCCTTTGTTTTGGAGCCTGGAAAATTCCTTCTGACAAAACTGATGGAATCCGATAGAAAAATTAAACTTCTGTTCAAAAAGATTGAGTTTGACACCACTCTGGAAGGTTTCTCGATTGAAGTAAGGCAGCTTATGCCATTGTCTCCTCCTCAGTTCTTTGTACCTACTCTGCATAACAGCTTCCTATGTCTTGCTGTAGTTTTAAGATAGATATAAATGCCTTTTTTTTTTTTTTTTTTTTTTTTAATATATGTATTTCCTTTGCAGTGAGATTGACAATAAATCCTTCTTGCAGGGTTTGGAAGAACTGTGGAGTACCATCCACCAGGAATCCTTAACCAGAAGGAAGTGGATTAAGGAAATGAATGAATCCCTAAAAAAGGTTGAAAGAAGTCGAGCTGATCAAGTGAGCTGTAGTTTTCATAGCTGTTAATTCAGCATAAGATGTTTTTTGCTCCTGATGCTGGGTGCAGAGCCCAGAGTAGCTTGTTTGCACAAGAGCCAAAGACATCTGCCAGGGGTTCTTTTGCATAGGCAATTACTGTCTTTTCGCCAGTAGATCGTTCTCTCGTACCCACATAATCAGAAGATACTTCTTTACCAGTTACAAAGTGTTCGTTTCATTCACCTGTATTAAAGATGCAAGGGAGATGTGAGCTGCTTTTATTTTTCTGCAGAGTTATATAGGTCAAACTGTAGCAGGTCTGAGGTTATTTTGTTGGGAAGCACCTACTCCACAGCTGGGAACTGAGTAGTAACAAAATGGAATGTTTAGTGTTTATATGAGTGATTTAAAAAAATCAGTATTTAAGATTTTAAGTATTTTAAGATTCTCTTCTCAATCTGTCAGATTTTATTTTAATGGAAAAAAAATGGTTTGTTCATAGCATCGCTTAACTTTGGAAAGTGACATTGGAGTTATACAGATTTTTTTGTTGTTCTTTGTTCTTTTATTGCACAGATAACAGCTGTACTGAGGAAGTATACTATGATACTGGAAAACATTTCCTTCTTCTTGTCAGCTGATGTTTACAGGTTCATGAACGATGAGGCCATGGTAAATCTTTCATACTGAGAGGCTGGTTTATCTGTGAGAAGTAGCAATCAGTGTTCCCGGATTGTCTTCTTTTCCAACTGAAATTCACTATTTCTACTTACCAATCCCTGCATGTAGGAGGGATTTTTATTTTGCAGGATATTCTTTATCATTTGTATCATTTGTATTTCCCACTCACTTTACACAGAACAGGCTCTTTTTTTTTCTTTCTTTCTTTTTTTTTTTTTTTGTTTGTTTTTTGGTTTATGCTGCTTTTATCCCTCTTTTGAATTTTTACTGCACAGCTGATTAACAGAGCACTGTTGGCTAATCAGAGGGCAATTGCCAAGCTGTTCTTTAATCTAATGAAATCAGAGCTGAAGAAGGAATTATTCCATCGATTGAAATGGCAAGACAGAGTCAAGGACTGGAAGCTCATCCAAAAGAACTGTATAGTTCACAGTTTCAGGTCAGAAATTTTACAGTTATGTTTTGACATATGAATATGACACAGTGGCAAGTGTCCCAAACAGATACTTCAATGTATTCTTCAATCCTACAGAGAATTTATGGCAAATGAAGAAATACAGAATCCCCCGTCTGTGAAAGCAGAAATGGAAAATATGATAACAGATCAGATTTTACTCAGCGAAAGGAGACTGGAGTTTTTGCAGCACCTGGGGTATGACAAAAGAGAGAACAGGAACAAAGGAAAATAGAATTCTTTCTAGAGTTAATGAAGGATTTGATAGCAAAATGCAGTTTGCTCTCTTTCAGTGTGTGATTGTACAATGTAGCAGTAAGGCAGGGCCAGGAGTTCTTTTGTAAAGCTATTTTTAATGGGAAAAAAAGCACTCTTGGTTTTCAGCGCACCAGTTACACTAAACAGGGGGTGATCGAGGGCTAGAAATGCAGGAACATAAAAGCAAATCTTCCTAACATTTACAACATGTTAGAAAGCGGCAGATAAGTATGGATAGATTGTATAAATTGGTGATCTTGTCAAGGCATTATTGCTGGGGGGGGAGTTTAATTTGCATCATAAATTAATAAAGGAGTCTTAATGGAAATCTAACACTGCTACGTTTGCATGTCCATCCTGACAACAAGAAAAGATGGTTTGGGTGAAATGCATTTTACAATATTTTACAGTTTTTCTTTTACAATGTATGTAGCAGCAAGATGGATTACAGTTAGTTCCCGGCTGGTGAACAGTGGTCTTGGTGAATAGCAGTAATTTTATTTTCATTGCAGATATGGCTGCAAATAAAATAAAACATAATAGTATCTTACTCTGATTCATAATGTTATCCTTTAAGAACCAACTGGATTCTATTTGAAGGTATCTGACTCTTGTTTCATATTTCAATAGTGATTTGTTGCCTCCAACACACACAAAAGCTGAGACAAGTGAATGGTACAGATCTTTGGTGAATATAAACAAAAGTATAGGTAAGTTGGGAAATCACAAAAACAGTCTGGAATTCAAGCAATTCCAGGCAATACTGAGTCAGGCAGATGCTTTGAAAGTATTTGTTTGCTGTATTTGTTCCATGTATTTTCATGTATCTTCTAAGTTGCTTTGAGCTGGCAATATGACCCAAATAAGCTGTCCATTGCCTCCTGTCCCTTTTGCCAGCACAAGCATTTTTTCATGGTGAGATCCAGCAGGGGCTGACTTATCATAGAATCATAGGATAGTTAGGGTTGGAAAGACTTGGTTAGAATTAATTGGGGGAAATAGAAGGTTAATCTTAATACAGATCAGTTCTCAATCGTACAAAAATACTCCTCTTGGAGAATGAGAGGGGAAGTATTTGGGATGCTTCCTTCCTCCGAGTCCTATAGTGTGCCTTCCTCTGCATGTCTACCTTCTCCTGAACACATCCTGTCTTAATGTCTGTGGCTTCTATAGTAGCAAATAAGTTGCTAGTGACTGTAAATAAGTTGCTAGTGACTGTATATAACTTGCTACGTTTAAACACAATGATAAAAAGGTTTGTATTAAAACACCTTATTGGTTGATAATGTCACACAAGTGTGAAGACACTACTGGGATATGTTACCTCTGCTGAGACTCAGCAGAGGCCCTTTCTCATGTTTCCATTTCACATTGCATTGTGAAATACAGAAATCTTTACACTGTTCCCTGTTCTTCCATATCCTTAAGATACCTACAATGTGCAGTGTATGAGGAAAATACGCATTCAGTACAAGAGAGTCCAGCAGACGTGTTTGGCAGCAATGCAGCAACACAAGGTTAGCATAAACTTTGCAAGTTCTTGGAAGGATTGCTAGTAACAGTGTACAACAGGTTGTTACATTAATACATGTTTGAGGATTCACCAAACATGAGATAACAAGTGGAATTACTTTTTAACCTGTCTTATTATGTTAGAAAAGCTACTGTCTATTTTGTTTCACAGTATCCTGTGGTATTTGTACTTGAAATGTGTAAAAGCAGTAACAAATGCCAGGAGTGAAAGGAGTACTGTGCCACTTTTAGGTGGAGGACCCAGGTCACAACCCTCAGTCATTGTGCTGGATCTTTCTTGTCTTGGGAAATAAATTCCACCTCTCTGCCTTAGTTTCTGCCTTTGAGTCCAAATGGAATTGTACTGTTTGCTAACAGAATATGAGATCTGGGGGAAGGTGGGAGGCGGTGGTTGAATCTTTTTCTATCCATTCAGAAAAAAAGAAGAAACACCAGGTTTAGCCACGCTCTCTGAAAGCCACACAGTATTTGTTACTTTATGTGCATGTCGATAACTTAGCATTCTTTTTCTTTAGAATAACTTGTTGAATCTAAACATTTGCACAAAAGAAGAGGCTGAAGAAATTGTGAATTCAGACTTTCTTCAGTTGACTGAGAAACTAGAAAATCACTTTGAAGAAGAACTGAAGCATATGGATGTATGCTTATTACATTTGGTTTTATTACTCTCTGTTCTTCCTGTGCTACTGCCTGAAATGCTGCATGCATCTTAGGCTGCTGCTGTCATGTCAGACAGAGGTCCAGAGTGTGACTTAATACCTGCCCCACAAATAAAACCGGTTTGTTATGGTTCAAGGAGAAGAGTTCCTAATTGTTTGGTTTATATTTAGAATAGATTATCAGGGATGAATTAGCTATAGAACATCCTGCCTGGAGGCAGGGAATAGATTTAAGTGATATCCCAAATTTCTTTCAATCCTATCTTTTATGATTCCGTACATGAAAATGGCCAGGCAGTTGTTCCTAAAGTGATAGATGGCCAGATACTTCAGGACATGTGCTGAACATGGTGATTCTGTGCTTTACAGTACCAGAATAATAAACAGGAGTTTTAGTATCTCAGCTTCTAGAACAAAAGTCCACATTCTTCCTTGATTTACTTGGACTACTTTTTCCTCTCTAAATAGAAGAGGCCATGCTGAATATTGGTAGCACACTGCCAGACAGCCTTTTAACATGTCATATGTCCCCTTATTCATTTCACCTTCCAGCAAACAGTTTAATAGTAACTGGTTCACTTAAATGTCTTTCTTCAGAGAGACTTTGAGGAGCTGGCTAAACAGCATGAGCAGAATTGTAAAGACTTGTACAGCTATTTTCAGGAGGCCATGGGTCTCTGGGATATTCATCAGCTCAAACTGTCCCAGCGGGAAGATGAACTTCAGAAGAAATTAGATGAATGCAGGCGGGAACATGATAACTTAACTCAGGTATAAACATAAACCCAAGGATGCAGCATGATGTAAAGAGAAGATTTCTTAATGCAGAGAACCCTCTGGAATTAAAAATACCTGCTATGAAATTTACAACGTTATCTTTGACATAATACTGGTATTTTTACAGGGTAGTTTCATTGAGTCAGGTACATCTTTTGCTGCTTGATTCACACTTAATGTATGGTCATATTTTATTCTTGACATGGCAAAGGTGATAAAGATTATTCTTTATGTATTGAGTGGCTACAAGTTTCTATTACTCATATGATCTTGTACAGGTGTAGGGTCTTGTTTGTATGTCAAGTTCTTGAATTATGGGTATAACATGCAACTTGGGGTGGCAAAGTCAGACATCTTCATTATCTATGAAAGATCTTCAGCGTATATGAATTTTGCTAAGGTAGCTTCCCTTCTTGGTGTAGAATATGTACCTAATTAAATTATTTGAATTCTAAATAGCTATGAAGCATTTTAGTAATTACAAATAACTTTTACTGGGTTCTTCTTATGTGGCCCTAGATGCTGGAAGCTAATCTGGATATAATTTTGGATAAAATGAGAAGAGAAAGCTCTGAAGAAGATCTGAAGAAATATTTGGAGAATGCATTTTCTTCTTTAGATGACATCAGAGCTAGGTATGAGTTTTGTAGTGCAAACTTAAAAAGTAGAGCACATTTAAATGTTGCTTGTATTACTTAGGTCTTGTTTATGCTGTAATGTGAAAGTGTGAAAGGCACTGCTTGCTACTTCATCTAAGAATGTAAAATAAAATCATTTCTATATTGAAAGAGGTTAAGGCAAATAATACCCACATCCTAGAAGTGAGACTGATACAAGTTTTAAGACATACCAGATCAGTATTATTAAGTGGTACCATGTCATCTATGCCAGAGAGATGACTGTTTATTCAGAAGATGAAAGTAGTCGTTTGAATTCTTGAATCACTTGCATCAAAAGAAAGTCAGTGCCCTCACCTGTGCTCACGGATTTGATCCCTTTCAATGTAGCAAGGACTAAAAGTTACTAATAACTTTCACGTAGCCAAAGTACATATTTTGGTAATGTTTCTGTTACATTTCTTATGATCAGCCATTTCCATCTTTAAAAATCACATCAAAATGGCACATACCACTCTCCTTGCTGAAGGTCTTAGGCTAATATTTGAGGATTAAATAGCCAGAGAGGAAGAAGTTATATTTTCACACCCAGAAAGTCTTTTGTATCTGTTAGATTGGAGACATATTAGAAGGGTGATATGCACCTGCGAGGCAGATACAGGCATGCACACATATCCCCTGCACCCATATTTAGAGCTGTTGGTTCAATACTCTTTCTATTCTTTAGGAAATATAACAAACCCCAGAGGTAATGTACCTTTTTAGGTGAGTGAAAATACAGATAGAGTACAATGTTTAGCGTAAAGGTTTTATGAGATTGGTTGAAAAGTTAGACATTGTAGTCAGATTTCGTTTTATTTCTATACATACTCAAGTCTATTAAACAGTGATCTTAAACTTGACAGATATGAGACCTTCAACCAAGTTCTAATGGATAAAGTAATGGCTTACCCAGAAGCTGTTTTGCAGGAGTTGATTTCTTATAGTATATCCATCAGCCAATATTTTAATGTGAAAGAAATCTTCAAACAGGTATAAAGAAAACAAACTTCTTCCAGTTTAAAATCTTACTGGTGTATGAATTTTTCACTTTGGGGAAAATTTACGTGAGCTTTAAAATTTAGATAACAGAAACTGAAGCGTTGTTTTGGCCATGGGACTGAAGTGGGTTTGGGTTAAGCAAATTCTTATTTTTAAAATGGGGGGGGGGGTATTGTTTTGCTTTTAGAACTTGCAAGGAAAGACAGGCTCCACTCTTCAAGATCAAGGTAATACCTCAATGGTGCAAACAGGTAATTTTGCTTGCTTGTTTTCAATCTGTATTTCTTTGAATTGTGACCAGTAAAACTCTGCTTTAACTGGAAAGAACTAGTTAGGGCTTCAGAAGCTGAATGCCTGGTGGAGCAGCAAGCTGAGAGCAGTGTGCAAGAAAATGAAGGAGAGGAAAATATGAACAGTTGTCAACAGGAAAATGAAGAAACAAACATAGCGGAGAATGAGGAGATTTTTGCTCAGGAAACTGAAAAAAAGGAGGAAAATGAAGATGAGGAAAGTATTCCTCATGAAAGTGAAGAAACTGAGCATGCAGAGCAAGGGGTAAGTTTTACACGGGTAAATGAACAAGAGAATAAATTCGAAGGTGAAATAAGTCTTGCGCAAAATAGTGATAAGAAGTCTTTTTTTTTTTAGTTTTTATTATTATTATTTTAATGGTGTGAATCTAAATTCCTTAAAGTAGATTAGATTTAGTTTATAGTTTTAATTTATTTCTGAAGTGTTAGGGCTTTAGATCCTTTTCATGGGTAAATGGAATATATAAAACAGTTTACAACCAATCCTTTTACGCTGCTTTTACCCTTGTAAAAAACCTTTTGCATAGAATTTCTTTAAAAATACCTTTCTTTCTTTCATCATGGTATTCTTAACCCAGGGTGACTGATTTAAGCTGTATTTGTACCTATATGTTAGTTTTTCAGGTGTTTAGTTATATGAATTTATCACCATATCAAAAACATTTTAAAACATTGGTGACTCTACCTTAGAGACTTGCAAACATCTATTCTCTGTATGAAGGTTGTCCAAATAGACAATATTATTCTTAATATCCTTAGAATTCTTACATTAGCTTGTGCACTGTTGATTCTATGCCTTTAAAGGTAACAGATGATGATTTCCAGTCGTTTCCTAGGTTATGTTCAACTGCAGCAAGGCAAGGAGCTCTGAAATTGCCATTGAGACTTTTTCCACTTCTAGTGGCAACTCTTACACAGTTCTTGGAGTTGAAGGGGCAGGAAAGACTGGCATCCCAGAGACTTACTTTACAAAATATGAACAAAAAGAATCACTTCCTGTATACCTCAAATACATACTTCTCAAAGAAAAAGTGTTTGTAGAGCTGAAAAAACGGTTAGTAGAAAACACTTTTCTGGTCATTCTTTACCTTTAGGTAACAGACAAATTTCACCTGTTTGAAAGAGACATTAGATTAAAGATGCAAAAATAATCTAATGATTTTGATGTTAATCCTCTTTTTAAATTGATAAGAATAAGAGAAAATTTGTGTATTGCTTTTCATCCATGGCTCTCAAATTACCACACCAGAATTTACCTTTTACAGACCATTCATATTTTACAGAAAATTGTTTGGTGAGAAAACTTGTTACAGAAAGGCAAGTAGTTTGCCCAAATTCCCTGCAGAGCCATGGAGGTAAAATGCTTGGTACTCAGTAGCATACAGCCAGCTCAAAAACTCTACCAGTATTGTGCAAATGGTAGTGAAAGCACATCTTCCTGTAGTCAGAATTTAATTTCTTAGAATTAATATATTTAATAAATTCTTATTTACTACTTACTCTCCTCACTGTAATATTTCTGTTTCAATCACAGGATTCGCCTCTGCTTTTTTGAACACTTAGAGAAATGGTTTGCAGAGTCCTTGTCCAACTCCTGTGTCTTTGTGGCTGCCAAGAAAGAGGAGTTGAATTCAGAACTTCAGCTGCGTCTTCATTTCCACCAGCAGAAGCAGGAGAACATAGAGACAAATATCTACAGTGTTAGAGCTGGTACTGGCTTGTTTTTACTCTGAGCATTCCATGTCTTCATTTAGAGGTGATAATAAGTGAACCAAGATCTGTTTCGGCATCAGTTGACTCAGTAGTAGAGGACATTAGGAAGCAGTTCAGTGCCTACTAATTCCTAGTGTAATATGTTACTCGTATTTTAAAAAAGATGTTTCTGTCCTATAGCTCATGCTGGCTCAGCTGCTATATTGTGCTTGGGAAACAGCCAGCAGTGTCCTGATCAATTGCTTGATTGTAAAAGAAGTAAGAAATGAACATTCAGTTTCTATTGTCAGTATCTGTGAGGCCTCACTCTCCTGGAAGTTATTTATCAAGAGTTTGCAATGTACAAAAAGTGATTTTCAGAGTGTTGCAGAAAAAGAATTGGCAGATGTTGGAGAGCCGAAATGACGGGGCCTGGCTGCTGCCCCGGGAGGCGCAGGGCTCTGCTCTGTGAACAGCACCGAGCAGCTGCACATTGGCCACTAACCACAGCTCTTTTCGGCGTGAGAAGTGTCAGGTTTTTCTCGTGTTAAATAAGTGATTTAAGACTCTTTGGTGACCCTGGAGATCTAAACTGGAAACTTCTCTTTTGGGAAAACAGGCAAATAATTTGCCAATTCCACTTTTTCCTGCAAAGACAATAGATGTCTTTCTGGCAGTTTTCTTGAGGGGGATTGGATTTGATTTACCTACCCATCAGTCCACAACGGAGACCAAAAATAATTATTCCCTCCCCCCCCCAAAATAGAGAGCGGTGTATTTTCCATTAAAAAAAAAAAAATAAAAATCCTTTACTTTGGTTACAAGACTGAGAACAGAGATAATGGAATGTCAGGAGTGACCAAAACTAAAAGGAAAAAGAGGGCTTAGAGCAAACAAAAGGCATTTGTGATTTGAATGGATTAGGAGCTGCCAGGGATACATGCCAAACCTGTGAGTAAAATCAAGGAAAGAGAATTGCGTGTATTTTATTTGTATGTTTTAGCCACTCTGAGATCTGTCTCGGTCTATTCACAGCTGCTTCTGCTGATAGGTTGGCTGATGGTTGTGATGGTCACAGTAAACAGGGAATAATGACAGTATTGTCACGTTTCTTTTCTTGTCAGTGGAACTGTTGCTTCACAAAGAGCGCCTGGAATGCCACTGCGCAGGGGTGGGGGAGGCTCTGGAAAAGGAGAGAGCTGAATTTCTCAGATTTTGTGAGCAGCAAGATAACATGTGCAAAAACTTAGAATCACGTCTCCATGACATGGAGTCTGTCTTCCTCAGTGCTCCTATGACTGAGAAGTAAGTGTGCCGCAGGTGTTGCTGGTGTGAATTCCCATAGTTAAATACTCCTCATCGCCGTCTGCACTGTTCTTGGTTTGTGCCCTGAGGCTATTTCGTATGTCTTCAGCGAAGATTGCTTCATGAAATCTAAAAAAAAAAAAAACAAACAAAACCCAAAACCAGGGAAATATTTCTTTCCTTTCTCTCTCCCTGAAGAAATTAAACCCAGGACTGAATGGATGACAACAATTCTCATGCATTTTCAAAGTCCTGGCAGTCTTAAAGTAGAAAAGATGTTTCATCTGTTTACATTTTATCTGTTTTTTTGAACCTACACAGTAATAGCAATTGACCAATTGGTTTTGAAGGATCCTCTTCGACAGCATCAGCTGCTTGCTGATCTCTTCCCAGTGTCCATCCAGACAGTCACAATTCAGTAGGTTGCTTTCAGAATACTAAAACACTCTTGAGTTCTGAGATTTGTTCAGGTCTCTATAGCCAGCAGCCTCTGAATTATAATGTGTGTTCCTCATTCTATATGTTTTCCCTCTCTTTTATTATTTGCTATTAGGTTAGTTTCTTTCAGCAACAATCTGCACTCAGAGCTACATAATCATCTGGAAATGATCCAGGTTTCCCTGAGGAGTTACCGCAACTATTTGGAGGAAGCTTTTGGAAAATTAAGAGATTCAAATGTGGCTTTTCTTAAAGCTTGCAGGTATAGAGATTTCATTATTGTTGTTTATAAATAGTTACTATTTCTAGGCATCTGTGTTTGTTGCATAGGCAGAACAGCAAAGTTCAAGTTTATTTTGTTATTCAACTAGTTTGCTATTTAAAAAGGCAAATGCATTTTGTTAAGCCTCTATTATTATATCCTTTTCATTACATTTGTGTTGATGTCTATGTTTTAGGGCTACTTAGCTAAAATAGTCTTTGAGAAAAGGAAGACTCCTGGCCAATTGCTTTTACTTTGCTGGTTGCTTTCAGATTATTTTTGGAGGGAGGTAACTTTTCTCCTGAGGAGGTGAAGTCCTTCAGCAAGCGTCTTCAGGAGGAGAGTGTGCATATTGATGCTTTCGAAGGTTTAATCAAGACAGATATGGAGAAAATGGAATCGAGCTGCCTGGAGCAAGTGTGCAGAGTTTCCTTTCTTTGAATGATGCATTAGATTGGCATATTTGATGTGGTTTATAATCAGCCCACCTCTAGATTAGAACTGTAAGACTGTTACGCATGGCAATTATGTGATGGGAAAAAATAAGTAGAAATGGTGAGTTCTATTATCAAAGTTTTAAAAAGTGAAAAATAATTAGTTCTGTCTCTTGTTTCTGACATTCTCAAAGGCTACTGAACTTATCCACCAGTCTGAAACGAAATTCCATTATCTCTTTATGAATCGAGTCTTTATGGAGAAGATCCAACAATTTTTGACAAATCTACGAGTGCGAATCAAGTCAGAGGTATAAACAGAAACATCAGAACTTTGTTTAAATGAATATAATAATTTCTCTTGTATTACTTTGAAGACATTTTTGGCTGAATTCAGAGTGGACAAACATTAAGTTACTTTTTATATTCATTCAAAACCTGTTTTCTGTCATTATAACCTTAAAACTATGTTTTTACTGCTGCTGCAGCTCTGCTGGAACACTATGTGATCTTGCAGCATGTTGAGTATGTACATCTGAATAGACCAGCATTTTTGTGTGGTGCAGTAAAGGACATGAAGTGTTGCTTTTGTGAATTGTTTTCAGCTTCTCCTCTGAGTAGCAGTGCTTGAGTGTATTTACCAGCTATTCTCAAAGTGGAGCCTCTGAAAATCTCTCAAACAGGATTTTGCTTCACCAGTATCTGCTTCTGTTTTAGGTAGCAAATTCCAATTTGCAGGCAATGGCATTAAACTCTTATCTGGAGAAGCTTCGTCAAAAGGTAGATGCTTGTGCCCATCCTACTGCAGATGCTAAAGTAAGTTCCAACCAGCATGAAACAGTATTTAATTTTACTTGGTTTTAATTTGATTCACTGTGCATGTTTGTATAATGTATAAACTAATATTTTTGAGGTAGGCTTATGTTTATACACGTTTGGTGGTGAGCAAGAATTGTACTTTACCACAGAATTTTTGCTCAAGAAGGTCGCGTACCTGTTCTCCTGTTTGCCAAACAAAAACCTTAGCCTCTATACAATCTCATCACTTCCCTGTATGTGTAAATGAAATGGTGACAAAATCATATGAGTTTGTATGCAAGAGTCATCATATTTGAAAAGTCTGAAACAGCTAGCTTAGCAGCTACCATCTGTAATATCATCTCTTTCAGGCCTTGACTTCAGAAGAGTTGTATGATTTTGCCAAAGTAGCGTTGAAAGGTCTGAAAAAGAGGAGCCAGTATCTCGACTGCTTGCTAGTAAAAGCAATGAGCCTGCAGGAGAATGTAAGATAGGATTGAAGTTCTATGTTTTACTTAATATCGAGTGAATTTTTATGTGTATGTTTCACAGGTTTTTCAGAATCCATGCTTTGAATTTTCAAATGAGGAAAGATGCTGCAAGCTGTCCAAGACTTTGTAACATTAGGTCAGCTTCTTTAAGAGGATGAGTAAATCAGTTGCCACTGAGTTCACGGAATGTTAAAGATGTACAGTTCTTCACAATTATTTTCAAAACATAGCACTACTCATAGACATGAATTTCATGGGTTTCTTTAGATAATTAAAAAAAATAAAAATAAAATCTGTCCTGATGAGATCTTTTTTAAGAAATGGGGTTGGTTGGTTGGTTTTTTTTGTTTTTTTTTTTGTTTGTTTGTTTGGTTTGGTTTGAACTTCCTTTTCTGGAAAGTTTGTGATTTGTAATCTACAAAAGATCATTGTTTTAATGATATATACTTAAATACTGCTTATGATAATTGTGAGAATCTGCTCTTAACTACTTATAAGCATCTCAGAGTTGTATAGCTCTAACAGCTTTTCTACTAGAACTATAAAAATCTTTCTTTCAGCCTGTGAAGCAAAACAATGTGTTTGGAAGATCTGCTTTAGTAATCAGTAACTACATGTAATGCTTTCACTAATTGCCCAGTACAGTCAACAGGGTTTCATTTTTCCTCCCATTTCAGGAAGACTTTACCCCTCTTGCAATGGATGTTACATTACAGGATCCAATTGCTGTTGGCACTCGAACACAGTGTCTCAAAGATGAGAACAAAGTGATGGTGATGGGGCTGGATCCTGTCAAATTTCCTTTGTTAAATCCAAGCAGAATGGGAAAATCTGCAGTTGATGATTTAGGAATAAGTGTTATCAAAAATTTACTTGAGTAAGTACTTGTTTGCCTAAAGGTATTTTTCCGTCCCTGTCTTTATTTATATTTCCGTTGCTGCATACACCTCCTTTCTTCATGAGGCTCACCATAACACCACAAGGGGCTTCCCTACAGTATTTCTAAACATTATATTCCAGAGGCTTCAGACTTCAGAATTCAGGAAAACTCCAGAAGATTTTCCTGAATTCTTATTTTGTACTTTACCTTTGTACATAAAAAACCTATTTCATATATTATTCCTAGTTAATTCTACTACGTACTTCCTGATAGCTGAGACTGCTTTCTTTTTAACAGCAAAGTTTCTAATAGCCAAAAATACCCCATTGTGAGTAACAAGTAACATCTAGTTTCTAGCACTATGGTAAATTTTAGGTATTAAATTTTTGTCCTCTATATCCTTATTTTTAGTTAAGAGGTAATTCCATGCTACATACTTGAATGAACATACAAGGTGTGAACAGTATAAGTGTGTGATTTGCAAATAAATATTTTAATGCAGTTTTGCTTGCAGAAATTCTGAAATTCCAGCTCAACAATTAGTTAGTCCCATGAAAGCACTTATGTTTACACTGTTAGTTGTAAAAGTAATCCTATCTGCTAGATATGATCTCAGAAATTTAACTGCACTTGGCACATGGTAGGGATAGAGAACTTCCATAGTTCTCTATATGATGTATAATTTAGTATATAATATAAAATACAGTATTGAATAGTTCATTAGCTCTTTTTTAGTTTCAGAATTCAGCCATACAGAAAACCTTCAGGCCTAAATCAGGATCACTCATCAGGAGCAGGTGTGTCAGTTTCTTTTACTGTATTACATTAATCTAAACTGGAGTTCCTAGCATGTCACTGAGCAGGTCCAGCATGTTCCAGGCCAGGGGGTTACATGATAACTCCAAGAGACTTGTGTATCCCAAATTTTTCTTGGATATCTTTACTTCGCAGTAAGATTATTTTTGGATCTTAGTAATGAAAGCTGAAGAATGAGTGAGATGATAATTCTATAAAGAGTACCCATATTTGTGATAGCAAAAGGGAAAAGGGGTGGAGAAAATAATTAGAAGTCATGAAAATACATGGGGGACCAGGGATCCTTCTCGCAGTGTATTCTCATTCACTCAAAGGTGACTGTAGAGGTAACTCCAACTGCCCCCTACCGAAGTTTCCCATTTCCTTATCTCTCCTCTCCTGAGCTTGATTCCTCCAACCACTTCCAGAGTTACATTCACTCTCTTCCACATTCCTAAGTCCTCATCTCAGCCAAGACTATGAACGTAGCCCTTTTCGTTTTCCTTATTCCCGGTCTTAATGCTGTTTTAAGCTTCCTCCCATCCACCAAATATTCTCTATGATGTTCCCACTCCCCTGTGCACAACCCATATTGCTGTTGCCACTGCTGGGCTACTTCATCTCTGTCTGCCAGAAATTATTTTTCCTGTAGCTGTCCCCTTAATGTTGTAACGAAACATTATAGAAATGAGAACACAAACTATACAACCATAAAAAAACCCCACAAACCAAACCAAACCAATCTTCAGCTGGCATTTATACAATGTTTTTAATCTTTCCTTCTTAAATATAAAGCAATTCTTCCCACATCAAAGAAGATTTCTTGCTTTAATGTATCTGATGAAGATCCTCGGAAATCTGCCTCTTGCAGCTCTGCAGCTCTGACTAGCAGGAAGACATCTCTTAGAAAACCCATGCGAACAGGAAGGTAAGACCCCTGAAAGGAAGACATCCACTTAGAATGCAGAAATTCACCTAAACTTTGTCCACTGCCTGTTCTTTGAAAAATTGTTTGTGCTTATTTGTATTGGCCTTCTTTCCATCTGTGCTTATCATTTGGGATCTCTTCCCTGTTCATGTCTTCATGATCAGCTCTGCATTTCTTTTTTTTCACCTTTTGGCTGAAAAAGCATTCTTCTTTTCCTCCTGCATCTGCTGCTGTTTTGTTTTTTTGAAGTTGTTGAGAGATAGACTAACCCCCCTCATATCAATATGGCTTAATTTTCACCTCTGGTGTCTAAATAGTGTGTCTTCAGCTTAGTCCATAGGTAAATGAAATGAGCTACTGTAATAGAATAGAATCATAGAATAGTTAGGGTTGCAAAAGACCTTAAGATCAAGTAGTTCCAACCCCCTACCATGGGCAGGGACACCTCTCACTAAACCATGTCACCTAAGACTCCATCCAGCCTGGCCTTGAACACTACCAGGGATGGAGCATTCACAACTTCCTTGGGCAACCTGTTCCAGTGCCTCACCACCCTCACTGTAAAGAACTTCTTCCTTAGATCTAACCTGAACTTCCCCTGTTTAAGTTTGATCCCTTTACCCCTTGTCCTATCACTACAGTCCCTGATGAAGAGTCCCTCCCCAGAAGAGCTTGAAGAGCCGCTGAGGAGGGAATCTTATTCCAATCAAAAACTTATTTTCATGTAACACTAGTTTTAGAATTACATTTTCCTGAATTTTAATTGTTTCATGTCCATCATATGACTGACCTGCTCAAATAACCAGCCAAAGAAGGAAAATACTTGTGGATAGTTTCAAATTAATGTTTTGCCTCCCTAGAATACAGAAGTACACCAGACCAGTTCTCAGTGACAAGGAATTCCAGATATTTGAAGAGAAGCCTCCAGAATCTGAGTAAGTTATGCATATTTGCAGAAATAGATGTTGATTTGAAAAAAAACCTCCTACTTAAATATTTATTTATAATTGTGAACTGTAGAGTTCACCACTGAATTTTGAGGTATCTAACCTTGATATTTATGGGTCGAAGTGTTTACAGAACAGTTCCTTTTTGCAGCATAATAATAGTGAATCCATAGTCAACCATTTTATTCTGTTTAATGTCTGAAATGGGTGGCCTCATTGGAGCTCATTTTGTACATTTACAAAGAATGGGCTGGAAAATGTAGAACAGTCTGTCTTTCAGTTATTTTCACCTCTAAGAAGATTAATAAATATTATGCACTACATTCTTGTGCTCAATATCACATTTATATGGCTAATCAGAGAACAAACTGTTTAGGTGATTTTTATATGGTTCTATTCTCCTTCTCTAAGGAAATTTAAGTTTTTTACGTGTAGAATTGAGATACTTCATATGCACTACACAAAACTATTAAAATTGATGCCTAAGGTGTTTAAATGCTTGTGAATTTTATTCCACATTGTGCTTCAAAACACTTCCAGTAACTAGCTAGACCACCTTCAGATATCTGTGGTTTATCTCATATGCCTAAGCTCCTAAGGTGAGGTTCCAGCACAGGATGCTGGCTCCCACAGCTGCTTTGTTACATGAAGTGTTCTCTGGTAAGTGTTTCCAATAGCTCCGCAGCTCTGGTGCTTCTGCAGAGGAGCTGCACTAATGGGGTGAAGGTTCTGGGGTATTCTGAACATTTGTTTGTGTATGCTCTGAAAAATGTATTAAGATAAACCCAAACAAAACATTTGAAAACCAGTCAATTTTGCCAATGTGGTCACTTTACGGAGCGATTCTCTTTTGCATTTGGTGGGGTTTATCTATTTATTTATGATTATTAATCTTGTTTGTTTTCAGTACTTTTAAGGGGATTATCATGAATATTCTCTGGACAGGTAACAACGGCTTGCTCTGCCTTGCTGAGGTAAGAAAACCCACTGGTGTTCAGTCACTTGTGCTTCCATGGGTCTTCTCCCATGTCAGCTCAATCATTTGGTTCTTTGCAATGTCTGGAAGGCTGCCCAGAACTTCTTCTTTCATCATCAGTGCATCTAATTTTTAAATAATATTTGGCACAGTGTATTTCTAATCACAGTTTTCTTTATAAACATTAACTAAACATTTGAGAATCAGAGGAGGAAAACTGGTCTCAAATAAAAGGGTGCTTGATAGCCTTATGTATCCCTGCTGCTGTTATATGCCTAGGTGTGACTTGTTTGAATGAGTTATCAACACCTTTTCTGGTTTATTTTTACCTCCTGAAGGAGTTTTACCAAAAAGAGAAGCCTCAAGTCACAAAAATCACAATGCCCGAAGATCTGCCAGAGACATTTGAACATTGTGCAGAAGTGCTCAGACAGAATCTTTTGTCATACCACAGTCAGACAGATGATTACTACAATTCCTGTCTTATAGGTAAATTCATTCAATAAAAGCTTTTAGTTTTTTGTGTATGTAATTCTTCATTCATGTAAAATGCAAATTACAATGGTTGAGATTTATGGAGCTTTCTTAATCCATCACACAGTGGAAAAAGTCCAGTTGATTTTACTGGAAATAGGGCCAATATTCTCTTTTCTATACCATCAGCTACAAAAGGTATGGCAGAAGGGCACTTGACTGAGTTGAAAGACCTGTACAAGGTCACATCTTTTAGCAAGTGCATGTTTCTCAAAACACTGGACCTAGAAAAAGGAATGGTAGGACAGAATCTCTGTCAGAGGAAATTCCAGGTTGTTTGAGCTTTGCAGCATACACGCAACTTGGCTGAGTGGTATTTCTCCCTCCAGTTGAGCCTTGTGGGTCACATAAACATCTTGTCTTTTCCAAAAAGAATTTCAGGATCAGCTGAAGTCGTTTGAGAAGGAGCTCTCTTACGTCTCCCTGTTGGCGGTTCAAAGCCTTTTCAAAGAACATGAGCAGAAGCTCCACTATTCCACTGGTCAGATTCGGCTGCTCTTCAGTAAACAGCTGGAAGAGTGGGAGAACCTGCAGGTATGTGTCATGGACATCCTGGAATGCTTCTGGTGGAAGCAATGCTACGTGCATCGGAATTATAAAAATATTCTTTTATTAATCTCACTGTTCGTTTAATGACTCATTGCTGAGCTGGCCACACATCTGGTTTCTGTGTTTGTCAATAGTCTGTGTAGTTCTACTGGAAGCTTTGTATTTCTCTTAACTCAGTCCTCTCCCCCACTGCTTCCAGCACAGAACTGGCTCTTTATAATCTTTTGCAGCTCTGGTAGTCATCTGACACTTAGATTGTAAACTCTTTAAGGGCTTTGATGCTGTGGTATGGCTACGCAGCTCACACTGCATGGGTGCACTTGTGTGGAGGTACTATGGCATATGGATGGGTAATGAAATATCATTGATTACAGGTTTTCAAAGGAGAGGTATATTTGTCCAGTAATATCAGACTTGATAATAGAATCATAATGAAGATCACGCAGGAAATGTTACAGAGCTGTATCCTGAGATTTAAATTCAGAAAAAATACAAATATAAAAATATAAACCCACCATGTTTACCACTTGATAGGAGAGACTATTATTTGTTGAAAACAAACCCCAAGGTGAGCTTAGAGGTGCCATTCTCCAGCAGACAGGCAATTTGGTATATACTGCATTAGACAGCCACAAAATACACTACATTTTCTTTGTCTTTCTGAAAACTTTTATATAGATTGTGTGGGTTTACTTCTTCCTTATCATGTCTCAATTGCACATTCTTTACTGAAAGCATTTCTTATGTATTCATGTAAAGGCTGCACACAAGAATCAGTTACATCCCTCCCTGGGACACCCAGACAACTTGCTGCAGCTGGATGCTTTGTGTCAAGAAGAACTAAAAAGGCAAAAAGAGCAACGTGATGGTATTCACCTCAACATGCAGATGCTGCAGGTAATTGTATAGTCTTTGCTCGGCATGAACTTAGATGTTGCATTTGGAAAGGAGACTACATCTTGGATACATTTTTCCTCCCTATCAAAAGTGAACTGGAAAATGTTTTCAGTTTTAGGCAATCGGATTCATCTATCTTGTAACTTGCAAGTTGTGCATTATAAGCATTAGATCAATATATACATAAATGCATATGCACTTGTACACATGCATGGATTTATTGTGGAACTAACTGGTCTTTTGTATCATTCATCGAACATACTGAGGAAGAGATGACTTAGATCTTAATTGTAAGAATAAGGAGATAAGTCTAAATTGGGAGCAACAGTGACGTCCTCTGGTTAGTTATATTACTTGCAGACAACAGATGTGTGGAAGGGTTTCTTCTGTGTGTGCATTTCACTAGTGCAAATAATTGACGTTTTCCTATACAAGAGTAAGAACTGGAATAAGCAGATATTTACAGGAGAGTTTTAGGAGTCAAAACACTTTTCCCACTCCATCTTCCAGGGTTATTGAATATTAGTTCCTTGGCATTAATGCTTTTAGTTTACTTCTCTCAGGCCACTGACTCAGTATAGTGTCTGCAGAGTATATACACGTTTAATTCTGGAGTAGTATCTCCTTCTCCTCTTAGCTCTGCAAACACACACAAAACCACACATTCCCTGTTTTAGAATAATACCTGGGCAGAACGTTTGCACCCAAAGTACCCATATTCCAACATGGTGTTTGCTTTGGGCAGAAGGACACATTTACAGACAGCAGGTTTAGGTTCTTAACCCAAATATACAACTACTGGGCACCTAACAAAGAACTGTATAGGTTTTTGTACTTTAGGTAATCAGGCAGTGTTAAGAACACTGCAGAGAGGCACTTTTAGACTCTTTATGTGCAGCTTAGGGCCTTCCGTGTGTTATCTGCAGCTGCTGCAAAACTTTAAGTTTGGATGCTTGTGTAGTTCCTCTGGAGATAAACCAAAAGGAGAGGAGATCAAATTATCAGAGGAATTCCTCTCACTTGTCTCCAATGTCCCAACAGGACTGTGCTGCTGAGTGTGCTCAGAACTTTGTTTCTGCACTAGCTGCCTTCACTGAAAAGCTGCTTCTTGAATTAGATGAAAGTGTCACTGCTGATGATGTACAAGTACCAAGTAAGTAAAGAAGAGATTTCTTGATCAGGCTTCTGCTTCCTTCTCAAAGATTGCAGCAGACTTTCCCAGGGAAGAGGAGGCTTTTATGTGCTGTAGTACTTTAAATGGGTAGATTTGCATGATCAAACATGCAAAGCTATTTCTTTAAAGTGAAGACAACTAGCTGCATATATTGACTTCAAAACAGTGGTATTACTGGTGTTGTTTTGTTGCTGCTGAGTGTATCTCCTGTTATCTCCCAGAAATTGAAATGTCGAGAGAGAAAACATCCACTCTAATGCGCTGTAAACAAGCTGGACTTCCCCTTGAAATCTGTGAAGTTAGAGAGATAAGTGGACGTGGGAGCAGGTAACATTTGAAGCTGCTAAGTGCTGTTCTATGTAATTTCTCTTCTCTAAACTCATATCAGGCACTGTCCTCATAGTTTTTTTTCTGCACTTGTTGAAACTGCTGAATGCTTTGCTCATCACTAGCGATGTCATTTAACTAGTTAGGGTCAATTTGGGTAGGCAGTGATTTGAAAGAAGGAATAGCAATGGATCCAAATAAAAGTGAATTGTGTATTGTATTGTAAAGCAATACGATTTCAATATTATTACTATCATAGAATCCCAGACTGGTTTGGTTTGGAAGGAACCTTAAAGTTCATCCAGTTCTGACTCCCTGCCACAGGCTGGGATACCTCCCACTAGACCAGGTTGCTCCAAGCCCTGTTCAACCTCTCCTTGAACACTGACAGAAATGGAGCATTCACAACCATCTTGGGCAGCCTGTGCCAGTGCCTCACCACTCCCACAGTACAGAATTTCTTCCTCATATTTAACCTAAATCTGCCCTTTTTCAGTTTGAACCCATCACCCCTTGTCCTATCACTACATTCCTTAACAAAGAGTCCCTCTGTGGCATCCTTGTAGCCCCCTTCAGATACTGGAAGCTGCTCTGAGGTCTCCACACAGCTTCTCTTCTTCCTCTCTTCTGAACAGCCCCAGTGTTCTCAGCCTGTCTTCATACAGGAGGTGCTCCAGCCCCTGATCATCCTCGTGGCCTCCTCTGGACCTGCTCCAACAGCTCCATGTCCTTCTTAGGCTGAGGACACCAGCGCTGCACACAGTGCTGCAAGTGGGGTCCCACAAGAGCAGAGCAGAGGGGCAGGATCACTTCCTTTGACCTTCTGGTCACACTCCTTTTGGCACAGTCCAGCACACGGGTGGTTTCTGGGCTCAAGCGCACATTGAAGCGACTCATATTCAGTTTCTCATCAACCAGCACCCCCAAATCCTTCTCCTCTGGCTGCTCTTAATCACTGCTCTGTCCAACCTGTAGCTGTGCTTTGGATTTCCCAACCCAGGTGTAGGACCTTGCACTTCACTTTGTTGAACTTTATGAGGCTGGCATGGGCCACCTCTCAAGTGTGTCCAGGTCCCTCTGGATCCCGTCCCTTCCCTCCAGCGTATCAACTGAACCACACAGCTCAGTGTCCTTGGGAAATTTGCTGGAGGCACCTCAATCCCACTGTCAGTGTTGCTGACAAAGATATCGAACAGGACCGGTCCCAACCCCTCTGCTAGCCACTATTTATCGATTCAGCACTTTCAGATCTATGAACATATTGTGTATTTGCACTCAGAAGACATGAATTGTATTTACTTTGCAGAGATCCTGAAGTTCAAAAAGAAAAGGTGCTTGTACTAAATAAGGTAGTTTTTAGGATAAATCTTTTGCGGAGATTAAAAAAAATAATTAATCTTTTGCACTTTAAATACAAGTAACATGAATCAGTATAATCTGCTCTCTTTTCTAACTTGTTCTCTCTCATATGGTGTTTGTTTCTTTTGTTTTTTAAAGGACTTGGCCAGGAATACCCTTGACTACTCTTGCAGACAATGCAGACTATGTTCTTTGCAGGGAAACTGCATCAATTACAACAGCTAAGACTACACTGGGCCATGTAGCAGCAGTAGAAGCAAGAGATGCTGTATATAAGGTTGGTCTGTGGGAAGGAACTGTGACTTAGGAAGTTTGGGCAAGAGCCAGAGCACGTTCGGTGTTTGAGATGCACGCTTTCCTCTCTGTTCGCTAAAGAAGGCCGCTTTTTAATCTTAGGAGATAATGGAAGTGAGGTGAAGATCTTGCATGTATGAATATTTAAATTGCTGATCTTGATTGAAGATATCAGCAATTTCAATATTGCTGATAATCGCTGATATTGCTGATAATTTTGTTTCAGAAGTCTTTAAAAAGGACACAGAAGAAAGGCAGTGAATAATTCATTGTTCATATAGTTCTACTGCCGAAGGCAGAAAATAAGCAGCCTTTATGCAATCCTCTGACACAGTGCATCAGGACCTAGATTTAGGTAAAATAAAACTGTATTTCTTCACCACAGGACAATTTTGTCCTTTGTTGTTGTTCATACAGACATACAAACGTAATCTTGAGCAGCAGTTTGCCCAGATCAAGGAAGAAAGTACAGCTCAGCTGCGGGCAATTCAGCATTGGGAAGAGTGGTGGAAACGATCCATCCAGAAGATAAAACAACTCTATAGATGAGATCAGTCAAATCTTGCTGATGTCCTTCTTGTCATTGTTGGTGTAAACTGACAACTTTGTACTAATGTCCATGATGTTATAGATTTAGTCCATTAGAATCTGTTTTCCTGTTGAACTGAACCAGTGCACTGGTCAAAGGAGGTATATCTTGCCTCTTGAAAGAAACAAATCTGATGAATGTGCTGTAAATGAAATGTAGATTCTGTGCAGTGCTTCCTAGTTGGATCTCAGCCAGAGAAAAGTTAACTCATTGTGGGGCTAGCTGTAATCTGAGAATCTAAAAAGCTGGAAGCCCAAGCAGTGGATTTATACTGAAGTTCATATTCAAGAGTCAGGCATGATTGAATATATCTGTGTCATGGAGGAGCCTGAGGTTATAATAGTCAAAGGCAGCCTCTTTAATAATGGAATCCAGCAAGGAAACATTTTCTTCAGCACAGGTAAAGCCTTTCTCATGGATATCCTCTCTTTCTTCACCTTCTTAACGACACAGCTCACTACTTGGGTTTTAGAAATCTGAAATACAGGTTTAGAAATTTGACATAGTTGATCTGCAAAGAATGTTTTCCATGGAATGGTCTACAGGTGAGGTATTTACCTGCAATCTGGAATGCTTTCCAAAGCAGAGCTTGAAGATAAAGCGCTGCTTTGTTCTAGGAGGTCAACCAAGTTTATTTAGGAGTAACAAAGCTACTTTCAACCATATCACTTTCAGAAAACTCTATGAACAAATTTGAGGAACCTGAGTAACTATTAAAAATGCTTTAGCTGGTTTTTGTGTTTATTGAGACTTTGACATTTACTGGAACCACATATCTTTTGTGTTTGTTTGCATTCGTTGTGAACCCCAGAGTTGTGAATCAGTTGAGGACAAATATGGTAGATGTCAGTGAGATGGTTTTAGATGCAAGGAGACATTCTGAACTCATCTGGCTCCTGTGTTCTTGTGGATTTGTAACACAGAAACTGAAGCAAAGGGGGAATGCATCAGCTGTGCTCCTAATGATGCAATATTTCAAAATATGTGTATTACTTTTCCTGAGGGATCAGATCTTTACTCTGTAAAGACACCTGGAGGTAAACTATGCTTACTAAAATAGCTGAAACTACATGAAAATAACCAGAATGCCAGTGTCTGTCTTTTTTTTAAAAAAAAAAAAATTGTGTTAATTTTACTATTGAATTTGAAGATAACTTTTATTCTCCTTTCTTCTATCTGCTCATTATCCTCTGTCCCTCCCCATCACCCAAGTTCTGTGCTGTCAATCTGTGTACACTGTGGTGGTAAGTGCATGATGAGGATGGTCAGATGCAGAAAACGAGACTCCCCAGGAGAGCATCTGCAGCGTGGTTCTGTCTTATGTTTTCACTTATGCTTTGGGGGAAAATTCTGAGAGGATGCTTATGAAATTGGAAAGTGGTATCAAGCTGGGAGGGGCTGCAAGAACCAGAGACAGCATCGAATTGAGGCTTGATGTTTTAGAAAAATAGCCTGAAAATGAGTAGAATTCCATAAAGTCAAGTACAAGCTTTTATATGTCACAGATGTGGCTAGGAGAGAAAACATGCGTGGGTTAGATTCGGCCACAAGCTGAATGTCATCACCAGTGCTGTGTTCTTGCAAAGCAGGCAAAGCATACATTGGAATGTATGAACTGGACAGTATTTCAGTTTCCTGGGGTAATCCTGCTTAACTTAATACTGGTGAGGGGTCAGCAGG
>NW_009934897.1:26058-28560 GCF_000696875.1 Nestor notabilis
TCTGGCACCAGGTTTCATGAGAATGGGCTGATAGACAGAGTTCAAAATAATTTAAATGGAAACAATCATGGGTCTTGAAGTTGACGATCTAGAAAGAAAGACTGAAGGAGTTGTAGAGGTTGAGCTCATAGGATAGAAGAGGGAAGGAAATGTTATAGCTTTCAAAAATGTAAAGGGAGGCTCCAGGAGCACGATCACTGTCATGAAAAGGTACAGACCTGAACTGCTGCAAGCAGGATCCTGGTTGGAAATTAGGAAGCCTCCTGATGAGGAGGGCAGTCCCTGGCACTGGTTGCTTGCCCACCCCACATCTAGCCAGCTCTCAAACAATGGTTGAGCCTGTAGAACCCTCCTCTGCACACTTGTCCTTTTCGCATGTGCTGGACACATCAAGCACAAGGTCAGATATGTGGCACTGAAAAATCCTGGCATCAGTGTAGCAGCTCTCATTACAAAATGAGCTGGGCAATTAGCTAAAACTGGTCAAAGCACAGAATGATAACTAGGAGGGAAAGGCTGGTTGCAAATCCTTCTATGTTTGTGGATCTGCAGCATTTTTAGGCAAGAATCCCAAACTGCTCAGCATGAATTCGTGAAAGCTTTAAATGGTGGAAGGCCTTGAGATATATATATATAAAAAATATTTTTTAAGTTGGATTTTGTGATGCTTCTTGGTGAAAACTGATTAGATTCATTGACAGGAGAGTGTGGATGAAGCATTTCTGTATGGCATCATAAAGTAGATTAAAGAACTTTTTGCTACCTATCTTTTTATAGGAAAATGAAAGAAAATCAAGTGGGAAAATGGCCACTGACATTTCAGTTCCATTGGCACTGTTGTCTGCCTTGCCAAGGGCTCTCCCAAGTAGCAGCCTGGACTGGTTCCTCCACTAACATCAGTGCTACTGACTGCCTATAAATAGGAGTTTGACAAACAGCTCTTTTATTTTCTTCCCCAGGCTCCCGTCACATGCTAGAAAGTGCTTTGCTCTAACTGGAGGCTGCATTACAGTCTCCACAGCAGCAGCCTGGGAAGCTGCTCTGCAGAGCAGCACTTTATGTATGTACAGAGGATGCTGAGGAGGCAGAAGAGAGCTTGCACACATAGGAAGTTTCTCAGCAGTGTTGTAGTTCTGTATTCCCTGAAGGTACTAATGAATGTAGCCTGTAAAAATGAATGTGCTTGTAACAAGCCCCTTTGGAGGCCACTTGCAAAGGTGTTGTGGTTTGGGGTTTTTTCACAGGGCCCGTGTTTCACACTGTGGGAACCTTTACTTCCCTGTGAACAGAAAAGGGATTGATTTGAGCTTTTGAGGTAAGTCAGCTAAGCTAGGTGAAGCTGATTTTTATGGCTGATGAGAAGTGGGTAATTTCTTTGACTTACAGAGAACTATTGTTATGCAATATGCATTATTATTGTTGTGTAATGTTTCTTTGCTTGTTTTGGTCCTCAGTTTAGCGTTTTCCTACATGCGCCTTTGGAGGGAGCTGTCTGTGGCGGTTACTCTTCTGTGAAACATGGAGTTTATGAGCTGAAGTAATAACTGTATTAGCTTTACATATGACCTGGTAGGATTGGTTTTGGTAAGTTTATAAAATTGCAAAGGGTGTTTGCTTTAGGTGCATAAATGGAATCTACAGAAACTAGAATCAAATCAGAAAGGCTTCCAATGCATTTATAACTGTGATTAGAGCTCACTGAAATTGAGAGGTTTCTTAAACGGTTTAGAGGAACTGCCCTGGTGACCAAGGGGCCTGACTCTTACAGTGTAGTTCCTTCTGTATTTCTGATTTCAGAAACACTGAATTAAAATGAAACTGCTTGGCAAGCCTCATGCTGCTATGATAAAATAACCAATTTGTCTCATAGTGAGATATTTATAGCCATTTCACGTTGCTTTTTTTGTTCTTTGCAGATTGAAAGCTGTTTGGAGTAAGAAGTTGCCCTTCCTTCTACTCTAGAAGACATGATTTCCAGGAGAGTGGCGGGATCTCTTGCCCGTCTGTTTGCGGTTACTGCATTTATCTGGAAAGAATTTGCTGGCAAGCTTGGTCATATTAAAACCATCCTGTCTATATATATATATATTTATATATACACTGTGGTAAAAAGCATAGTAGCAGAAAAATATAGGCAGTGCTTTTCATGGAAAGTCATTGTTAAATCTGTAAGAAAGAACACTAATTCATGTAATAGATAAAGTAACACTAGTAGAGGGACAAGCCTCTGAAGGAGAGAGAGAAAAAAAGACCAATTGTGTCTAAATTAGGCTTCTAGCACCGTATCTGACTCACAAACAAATGTTCAAGTGCAAAATATTCCAGTTATATTTCAGTTCTGGCCTGAAAGGATATGATTATCTGTCTCTTCAAACAGCCCAAACTCGCTCCAGTGTAACTAGGGGTAGCTTTGTAGCTATCAAACATTGAGAATGTTTGTAGCTTTAAGTATACTAACTTACTGAGTATGTCTTGAAGACCTTAGGCCCACTGTAGGAGAGG
>NW_009934898.1:0-33055 GCF_000696875.1 Nestor notabilis
AAAATGGGGGTTACATTTCCCTTCTTCCTGTAATCTGGAACTTCACTCACTGCCATGATTTTCCAGATATGATGGACAGTGGCCGAGCAACTTCATTAGCCAGGACCCCCGGATGGATTTCATCAGCTCCCATGGACTTTCAGCACATTCAGGTTCCTAAGATGATCTCCAATCTGATCCTCTCCTACAGTGGGCCCAAGATCTTCATTCTCACAGTCCCTGCATCTGCCTTCTAAAGACTTGAGCAGCATGGTCAGAGCCCTTGCCAGTGAAGACTGAGGCAAAGAAGTCATTGAGAACCTCAGTCATCTCGTTATACTTAGTACAATTTCTTTGATTTTGTGGATCTTTGGGTAAAACCCCTTCTGATGTTTCTCCTTCCTTTACTATCGCCCTTTTTGTCTCCCATTGCCCTTTCCCGGGTCTTCCTTTCCCTTATTTAAAGACACGGTTGTCACTGAGCTGCCCCTTGCTTATCATCAGCGAACGCACCTTTCAGAAAGATCTACCTTTTTGCCATGTCTGAAGTCAGTTAGAGTTAGCCTTGTCATCCTTTATGAGAGCCCCATCATTGACTATAACCCCATGGCTGACTGCTGTGTTATGCAGAACGAGGCAGGCTGCAAGGATGTCAGATGCAGTATTGAGTCTGTGCTTTGACAATTGGAAAAGACACCGAGAATGAGATTTCACAATCCCAGTAGACCTTGCAGTGATCAATGAATTCTGAGTAAGTGAACTAGTAAGTGAACTTCTGCTGGTATAAGGGCAAAATCAAATTAGATCCATCAGCTGTTTCTGTCCTGGATAGCCACTGTCACCTCGAAATTATACAATAAAAAAGTAACTAAATCTGATGTACGAGACATGGGATCAATGATGTGTTAGAATAAATGCAATGTAGCAGTAAATCAACCACTGAAAATACAGACCATAATCTAAGAATCTGGCCAGGAAAGGGACATTTTCTCTTTACAAAATTCATGAAAATTAGGACTCAGCAGCCTGTTTGGGGAATAAATCGTGTTCAAAGTTCTCTCAGTAAACTGGTAGTGTTACGAGCCTGAGCTTTGATACACTAATATGATACAGGCTCGTCACATTACAGGGTGGTGTTCTGATGTGAAAATGCTTGTCTCATTATTAATAATTGACAGAGCACATGATGTTATTCACTACAGGAGCCTATTAAGTGAGCACTGGCAGCAGCATACAGGGATTAGCCTGCCCTTAAACATAAATGGCATCAACTACCTGTGTAGTTCCCATTCAGCTCTTAGGGCTGGACAGAGCCTTGGGCAACATAGTTTAGTGTGTGGTGTCCCTGCTCATGGTAGGGGGGTTGGAACTAGATGATCTTAAGGTCCTTTCCAACCCTAACTATTCCATGATTCTATGACAGTGTTCACCTGCCACTATGGGAGTAGATTGCTGTGCTCACTCTGGCCAAAGCCTTCTCAAAGTCCGTACCACACCTTGGGGCTTCTCCACTCTCCCAGATTTTGCACTGAAGGGGAATTGCTGCAGTTAGGACTGAAATAGAGCCACTGACCATAACTAGCATTTATTAACTTGTGTTAAGGTATTGCAGAGAACCTCCACCAAGGAGCAGAGCTTCTTGCGCTTGGTCGTATGCTGATGTTCAAGGAGGTAGCATTTCCTGCCCCCTCCTCATGATGTGCTGATGACAGGGGTCATGAGAGGCAGCTGAGTGGGATCTGATTGCTATGGTTGGAGAAAGTGGAAGTCCTAATTCATCACTCAGACCTGAATTATCAGCTTCACCCACATGTTATTTTGAAAAGAGTTAAGAACCAGAAAATTCCCTCACTTTTTTTTGGCTTTGTTTTGTTTTTCCTAAGAGAAAGAAATGATTTTCCCAACTTACAGCTCTAAGGTCCTTAATTGGTTCCCAATCAATCTGCAATTGTTCTTGGTTCTTCAGGGACAAGAAAGCCTAAAATATCCTGGTTTATCATTAAAATGATCAGATTTATAGAACCGGTGTTTTGTAGTTGGAATAGCCTGTTCTCCCCAGTGGCAGGCAATATTGATGACACGTCTGCAAAAGGAGGGTGAGATGTACCAAAGTGCTGAATACCAAGGTACCGATACCCATGAAACAGAGCGTTCTGTGCTAGGAGGGAGCTTGGGAAGGGATGTGATCTTTTCACTGGTGTGGGGGGAGATGTTGTTTCTCTCTTGTAGGTTAATCTTGCTTATATAAACTATTAACTTCATGTCAGCTAACTGGCAAGATGAAATTTTTTCCTAATAATAAAGCAGCAATGGACTTGTAGGCAGACCAACACACACCATCTATGGCGTCTCATTATGATGTAGCAAATGGTCCCTAGATGCTATAGCATAGTCAGACCAAACCTATTCCTCTTCACTTCTGTCCTTAATTAGCAACTAAAAGATAAATAATTCTGCTGTAATTGCAGCACAATAACAATCAGGGCAAGGCAATGCCCAGTGAGCTTTGTCCTAAATCCTGAAGCACTAAATGTCCAAACAAACAAACGCCCCTACCCACCACTCCTTACTTTGATTTATTAACTTGAGATGAATGATTTGCCTGTCAAAGTCTGTCAGTGCCAGGCAATGAAAATGAAATCAGTGGCAGTGCCCTGTGTGTGAAGCCAGTCGTGGTATCTAGCTTTAGACACTAGAACCAAAGCTCCAGTCCTAGCCTGCTCCCCACCCCCATTCATTAGCTTTCTAAATCCTGCTGTCTTTGTGGAATCACTGCAGCAAGTTGGAAGTGATATATGTAATGAAAAAACCATGTCTGCCTAGTGCAGAGAGAGAGGGTGGAGGAGAAGACTGGGTTTAGCAGCCACTGCTGTGCTGATTCCAGCAACGATTAGCACAGACTTTGTTAGAGGAGCTCACCAAGAACTGAATATTAAGGCACAAAAGGGAAACTCATTGTTTGTAAAGATTTCCCTCTGCTTGGCTGGTTTAGTTTCCTGTTTGAGCGCTGTGACCAAACGCACTTAGAGTCTTAAGTGGGAAAGAAATGCAGAGGTATTTAAGGCTTTGTTATAGTTTGTGGCTATTTTCAATATTGGGCTATATATAGATAATTGTCTTTTCATTGTGGGTACCTGAAAAGCCGAGAAAGCACACAGGTTCTGTTTCAAGTGCAGGCAGAGGGAATGCTACCGTGTCAGACTGAAACATGATTCAACTCAGAAAATGATGGCTGTGGGAAAATACCAACAGATAAATATTGCTGAGGGTTTGTGAGCTACATACACACGTCAATATAATGGTTCTTTCAGGAACGTTTCATGCTCTTCTGCATGCCACACAAAAGGTTTGATTTTTCAGAAGCCCTGGATTTCACAGCGCTAATCTAAGTCAATGGCAGTGTGGGTGTTCAGCATCTCTGATGCCAAGCTATAATTGGACTTGATAAGCCAGGGTAAGGAACCTACATGTTTAAAAATCTTGTGCATAATAGAGGACTTGAGCACATCCTGCCTCATAACATGAAACAAAATCTGTCTTACAACCGTGCAACAGCGGCTATTTTCTTGGTGGCAATAGAATTTGATTATAGTCCAGATGTAGCATAAGCTAACAGACCACCAAGGCAGCTTTAGGGCCATCACTTTGGTTTCAATGAATCTTCATCCAAGCCGTTGTGGTTTGGGCGCAGAAGGTTCGAGGTATTTGCATTCATACATACACCACCATGTTCTTCCTTTAGGTGTCTGGCCAAAAATTGGCCTGTTCTGAAGCTCTTTTGTGTCACTGGACTGTCAAATATGTGTTGGAGCCAGATGCTGTTCTTGACTGCTGGACTTTATAGTCAGATTATGTTGTTAAAGAGTTAAAGGTGGTTTTAATTGACTTGGTATTTGTCCCACACACAGCAAATCATCCAACTGTTGTTGGTATCCTGGCGTACCTTGAGGTGTCTATGGAGATAAAAGCTTGTTTAATGCCCAGCATGTTGGAAAGTTGTATTATGAACAAGTCCTTGCCCTGAAGTGTTTTATATTTTCAACTAATGCGATGTGAAAAACAGAAGGAAGGAAAATGGAAAGCGTGGGGAAGTGAAATGAGTTGCCCAAGTTCTGGCAGCTGGTTTCCAGCTTGTAATCCAGTCCCTGAGCAATGAATCACACTGCTTACCAAAGGCCAATTTGTGAAGGAATGAGCTCCTACTGGGAAGCAACAGGCTAGTACATGCCTATTGACATCCCTGCCAGATCTTCCCTGTCTTGGCTCTGTGCTGCACTCTACCACTCAGAACAATGCCCAAAAATGTTCACAGTGTAGCTCGGAGGTAGCAGCAGCCTAAGAAAAAGCCAGAGATGACCCTTTAGTGTACGCGTGTGTGTTCCAGGATGCAGGCATCCAAACTCCTTGGGGTAGCAGCACATTAGAAACAGTTACAACTGCATTTGATTAATGTCTTTCTCAAAATCCACTTTGACAAACAGCCTCAGGTATTAAGATGATAGACACGCAGTGCTAATCAAAATGATGCATGTTTTTAAGATGCAAAAACTCTGGGCTAAGTGTGCTGTGTCTCTTGTACTCCAAAAAAGGCTTTTTACTTCTGCAGTCTTAACAGTGGGCTTCCTGCACACATTGGGCTCTCGTTAGGGTTTATGGTCAGCTATTACTGAAGAGCAGATGGCTTTGCCTTTTGAATCGATCAGATATGGAGATGTTCTTACTTTCAAGTTCTGTGTCTTTTAAGCTATTGTGTTGCTTAATAGACATTCCCCTAAAATGATTCATTCTTGTCAAAGTAATCAGAATCTATCTGTCCTTTGCCTTCTTCCCCTATATGATTCCTTCGGTGCATATATTGGATAGTGATTGTGTTTGGAGTGAAAGTATCAAAACCGTGTTTGTGCCAAATGCTCTCAAGTGCCGAGTCCTGTGTTCTGTGGACAATAGGATGTGCTGCTCTCTTGTCTTTTACCTTTCTCCCTGACAATCCTATTTTAAATAGCCAGAGAGAAAGAAAGAGACAACAGCTTAACACAAAGTCCACATCATACCATGTCCCCTCCTCCAGCCCTGACAGGCCTCTTGTTCCAGCCAAACTCCTTTGCTTTCCCCTTTGATCCACACAAACCTACCTTCAGAATGTTTTGGGCATTGCAGTGCATTAAACACTACAGCAGATGGTGCTTTTTGACGATGCCTTTCTACACGAAGCAACATTTTGTAGTGTATGCTGCATTATCAAAAAATCAAACATGTAATTATGCAAATATGTATGCCTTTATAATAATCAAGTTTTATTGTAAATGGTTGATGCACATCAATTTGATCCTGTAGTGCTGCTTTAAGTGCAGTTTAAGTGGCTTTTCAGTGTACCCAGAGGCAACACAAATGCATCTCTGGAATATTAATAAAATCCTGAATCTTTGAGACACCAACTGGTACAGCATTGCTTGTACTGATTGAAACTAAATGCTAATCCTTTCCTTTATTTAACCAAAAAAAAAAAACCCAACCTCCCTTTGTTATTTAAAACACTGATATTAGTGCGATATGAAGGGCCATTTTATTTGAAATTGTATTGTAATGTGGTTGTTAAAATAATGCCTAATCATACTATATTCAGATTCCACAATGTAAATTTGATGAGACAAGAATCCAATCATTTTACAGCCCTGAATGCAGAGATGTATGTTAATATGTCCAGTTTTTCTAATTCTGTAAATTCATTAAGGGAATATCCGTTCTCAGGTTTCAATCCTGAATACTTCCAAGTAACCAATTCCTGACTGCTCACTGGATGGTTTGGCTCGTGAAATTCAATAAGCTAAATCCTCGTAGCAAGGATTTTGACATCCTTAATGAAGTGTAAACTTTATTACTGATCTGATCCTGGCTTTTATACGTAGCTTAACTTCATTGGTCTAATGACAGCTATCTCTCTGAGTGCACGCAGACACATTCTGCTGCGGTTTGACTTAGCAGATGGGCTCTGGATACAGATAAACCAAGACTGTAAATTATGGTTTGCCTGTTTGTTCCTCCTGTTCTGAAAGGCAGGGCACAAAAGGAAGAGCCTGCGTTGCTCATGGAGAGAAGGCAATAGCTGTGCCATGGCTGGGTGCAATAGGCTGGGGTTGCTATAAACAGAGGCTCTGTTAACCTGAACCCAGATTGAGAAGGTAAAGAAACGTCAGGCTTTTCTCAGACCAAACTTCCTGCAACCTTTGGGGTGCTTTATAAGTTGGGCCTTCATTTTAGATCCCTGCAGTCAAATGACTTTCTCCACCACCTCTCTGCACTGCTACTTCGGTTTCACCCTGCTAGTTCCTGTCTCTGTGCCCTCTGTCCTTCCTCTGCCTCCTCTCAGTGGTGTTTTTTAGACTCCTCTCTGTGTGTGTGTTGCTTCCCTCCACTTTTCCCCCCTCGCAGGTTTTGCCTCCTCTGTCAGCCTTCTGCTCCTCAGATTTTTTTCCAAGTGTTTCTCTCAGTTTCCCCATTTGGCTCCCGAGTCCTTCCACACACGTGTATTCCCTCGCTCCCATTCTGCTTTCCCCATTCCCCCTTCCAGGTTTTACTCTCTCAGATTCCTGTGTTTATCGGGTTTTTTGATCCCCCCCCCCCCCCCCACTCAACTCAGATTAGTTGAAAATCTGGCAGGAAAAGCTGCTTTTGTGGCATTTCATCCCAGTTACTGTCCTGGCGTTTCCCAGACTGAGTCAAACTGAGCCGAGGGGATAGGAGGTCCTTAAGGGCTCAAAGCACAGCTTCAGAATAGTAACCCAAATATTGGCAAACAGAACCTGAATATAAAAACCAGAGCCGATGGATTCGGAAACCTCTTCCCACAGTTTTGACATGTACCAGTATATTAAGGTTGGTGTTTGGTTTTGTTGGGTTTCATTTCTGAAAGGAGGGATTTCTCTCTCCTCATTTAGCATCCTTGTGACACTGAAGCAGGGAAGAGACATCCTGCATCTTGAAAAGACACAAGGGGCCCTAAAGTTTGCAGTACAATTTGGCTTATTTTAACATAAGAAACCACATCAATACTGATGCTAATTTTGCTAATATTGGTAAAACACTAATTCTTGAAAAGCTCTCGCAGAAACACTCTGGGTCAATAAACTGCCTTTTTCTTACCGAGAGAGCGGGTTGCCAAAAACTATCAGAGATGCTGAAAAACAACTGTGAGAGATTCGTCTGACCTGAAAAACAGCTCTCCAGGAACTTCAAATTAACATTATCTTCATAAAATGATCAAAATGAACTATATAGAATCAAATCCGTGGCAGTAAATGGTGTTTACCCTCAGGTGCCGTAACTTGATTCTCAAGGAAGCAAACCTGAAAGCAAAATGGATTAGCATCAGCAACGAAACTTGCTGACTTGCCATTTTGATCAGCTGTGAATACTATCAACCTGATTTAGTCTTTACACTATGTTTTGTCTCATTATCTTAAACGACACGCAGGGTAAAGTTCCTTGTGTTTTAAACCAGATGCCTTCTATGCAGTAGTAGCCCTTTAAACAGAAAGCCTGTATGTCTGAAGCACTGCACCAAAGAAGCTGCCTGAGTTAACTTATTTGATTAGTCACAGAAGAAACTGTCCAGATATTTGAAGCTCGATGAGAAAATGGCTTTTATCAGTTCTATAGATCTGTTTGTATATGAAAAAATCTCTGAGTACCGTTACCTTTTGATTGCATTTAATATTCAGAAGCCAAACAACACCCTGCTCTGCTTCTGGTTTTTATTTCAGTTGCATGGCATTTTAAGCCTAATTTAAACACAACAACAACAACAAGATCTACATCCAGTGCCTTGATTTCACTTGCAAAGCCATCTAGACAAGCACCTACTTTAGGAGGTTTCTTTGTGAAGGTTTCATGTCGGAATGCTTTAGACATGCTTTGCCTGAGTCATACGATGGGGGAAAAGCCTTAATTAGAAGGTCGTAGTATTTGAATGTGGTTTTGCACTGTTTAAAACCGAAGAAATAGAATCCAAAGTATAATTTTGTAAATGGCAGTTTAAAACTATATTTCTGATGATTTGTAAGCAAAGTGAAAAACAAAGCCTGGAAGATATTCTTAATGGGTAAGGTTTAGGAGAGGTGTATTTACAAAGTACTGAATGGCAGGCAATATTCTGTCTTTAAAGAAACGATTAAAACCCGAGGTCAGTCAATACAGCATTTCATAAGACTTTCCAGGCTGCATTGGTCACATAATAGTGAATAAAGAAGATGAAGAAAATAAAGGTCAGTAATTGCCTGGTGTTTTGTTCTGTGTAAGCAAACAGCTCATTACTGGTGTGACCAGTGATTTGATAGAGGTTCTCATGCAAGCAAAGAAGGTTCAGGCACAGGTGATTTTACTTCTGTTCAGTGGTGTATAGGCTGTCCATATCTCTTGGTTTACCTTCAAATGTTTTTCCAGACTTTATCCTCTCTTCTGCCTACTCTGGTGGTTATAATAGACTTCAATCGTGTCTCACAGATCTCGAAAAGAACGTGAACAAGGTTTCAATGTGGTCAGAGATTGCAGAGCCCAAACCCTTAAAACCCCCAAAAGTCATCATCCCCTGCTTGGCTTGGTGCAAAATCAGCTCTTAACTTTACGGTGAGGGTATCTGGTACCTCCTCAGTGAATACTCCTCAATACTTCAGTTGCTGTGTTCCTCCCAAGATCACCAAGTGAACATCTATTCTCGCAGCGTTTCTTCTGGTGGGCTGAAATGCTTTAGCTCTCACCATTTATGTATATAGTTACTCTTTTGGAGATAACTTACCTGAATTCAAAGCCTTAGCTGTGTCAGTGCAGGTGGTTTTACGTGAAGGTGGCAGGCTTAATGACTGCATTGGAAACACATCTCTTACAATAATACTCTTTAGAGGAAATGAGATAAAGACAGATACTGGTTATGTTTTGTTGGGGGTTTTATAATGAATCCTACTAACTCCCACCCTTTACCATTTCTCTCTTCCTTTCAATTTCTTCACAGGGATATTTAAGTGTGAAATTTAACAGAGATTAAAATTAAGATAAATTAAATTCCTTCTCCGTGGAGCAATTTAAGAGCAGGAATACATTGGTTTATGCCGAGTTTTACGCATTATTTACGGGCACTGTGTAAAAAGTATTTTGTCATTAAAATTCTCTCTATAAAACCATGGATAAAGCATTTTTCCCCCAGACAGATTTCTCTCCACTGTGTGTTTGTCCAGCTTACAGAATCATAGAATCCCAGACTGGTTTGGGTTGGAAAGGACCTTAAGATCATCCAGTTCCTACCCCTGCCACGGGCAGGGACACCTTCCACTAGAGCAGGTTGCTCCAAGCCCCTATGTCCAACCTGGCCTTGAACACTGCCAGGGACGGGGCAGCCACAGCTTCTCTGGGCACCCTGTGCCAGCGCCTCAGCACCCTCCCAGGGAAGAGCTTCTGCCTTAAATCTAACCTGAACTTCCCCTGTTTCAGTTTGAACCCATCACCCCTTGTCCTATCAACTTGTAGGACAATGTAAAGGTCTAGAGACCTGGTCTAAGCCCCAAATGTGAAAGCTGTCCTTGAAAAGCTCAGTGCACTGCTCTGTCTCATCCTGGAGGCTTCAGCTTGGCTCAGCCACCAGCAGTGTGGGCAGAAGGACTTCCAAGCTGCAGCAGCCAGTCATAGAATCGTAGAATTAACAAGGTTGGAAGAGACCTTTAAGATCATCATGTCCAACCTTTCCTCCAGTCAACACCCTTTAGGAGACATGAGAAGAGCTGTGACACCCTCTGGATTGGTAAACAGGCACGAAAGAAAGCTTTTGTGAACATTTTAATGTTGCAGTTGGATTTGTCTCCCCCTGATTTTATAATTCATCTTTCTCTCTGTTCCTCCTGGGGCTGGAATAGAGGATTGTTGTATCTGTTAATTTACGGGAGCAGTTGCAACCACTCCACGCACCTCAACTTATAAGGAACGAGTAAACCAGATTCATAGGAAGTAGTTAAATAGTCCTGAAAGAGCTTCTGCTTCAGGCTGTGTTCAGGAATGCGTGTGCTTGGTTACTTGGATATGAATTCTGCAATTCCCTTGCAAGAGTGAGCTTCTGAGATCTGCGACGTCCTGCTGAGAACCGTGGAACTTGCCATGACATTCTGCCCACATGGAGCAAACTGTAGCATCTGCCTTGCTTTAATTGCGCTTAGAGCAATGTTTCTTGAGGCTTGCTCAGTGAAATAGTTGTTCAAAAGAGAATCATGGAAAGCAGACTTCCTCCTCCCACACGTATCCCAGACAAGCCTGATTCTTGGTGGCCTGTCTATTAGGTAATGGTTTAATCCAGACACGGTTACTCCTGTCCCAGGTGGATGGCTGTGCAGTAGGATTCTGATTTTCCCTCTCACTTTACCTATTGAAATATCCTTTGGAACAGAATTCCTGGTTGGTTTTTGGGTTTGCCTAGGCCTGTGTTTGAAGTCTGGGTTTTCTTCTGGCTCCGAAATTCAGAAGAAACCACTGAATGTGTTTGTTGCTCTGTTCTTAAGAGACATAGGCTGAGCTTCAGGGGCATTTCCATTGCTATGTTGTTCAAGAAGGATTTATGCTTCTGGAAAGTAGCCCACAGCAATTCTTTGGCTAACTCTCACTTTGCAGCCTCAGGTTTTAACTTCAAGTTTGGCAGGAGGTGGGGTTTTTTCCTGTCCCCAAACAAAATGAGCCCCCTGTGTGGCTGAGCTGCTTTTCTTGGCTCCTCTTTTCCAGTGCCTTCCCTCAAATCTTTGCTGAGCCAGTTTCCATCAAGTTTGGTGGAAAGAGCTACTTGTAAGAGACATGAAGTTTAGGAAGAAACCTGGTGCTTGAGGATGTCCAAGGGATCCAAAGTAGTGTTTTTACCAGGGAAAAGTGATCCAAAAGCCAGGAGCCAGTTCACCACTCAGCCCCGAGGCTTTGCACCAGCCGCAGCAGAGGCTGTTACCTGCCCCAGAGGAGAGCTCAGGGAGGGATCCTTTGGGAACCCAAGACACCTCAAGGGCATGGGAAGGGATAATAGCAGAGTGAGGTGTTTGTCAGGGGATTTACAGCACGGTATTGCTCAGGAGCAACTTGTGCTTGAGTCTTTGCAGTGTGACAGCAGCCGTGTAATATACTTTCCAAGAGGATCTAAGAACATACCTACCTTGGGGTGGCAAAGGTAGCCAGAACTGACAATCAGATGTTAATAATTAAATTGTCTTAGCTATTAATTGTAAGTGAATGTTGTTTTTAATTGCACTTTAATAATGCCATGCCCTTTCTAACCAGAATGAATGTTTGCTGTCTCTCCGTTTTTGAAGTACATGTCAGTTTAATTAAACTATTAATGGTAGACAGATTTTTAAGTACTTTATATTCTTCATTAAATTGTATCTGTTCAACAAGCATAAACAGGAAAATAGACTCAGTTAGAAGCAGATTCACGTTCTGCCTGATAAATCATTCATCATCAGATAAGATGATGAGGCGTGCTTGTTTTTCTGTAGGCTCACAATGATAAACAAATCCACTTTTATACTAGAATATTTATTGAGTTCATAGCAAAGTAAACAAGACTGTTCACTTTTAATATCAACAACAGGCCTGAGAGCTGTTGTGTGTGTTTATGGCCGGTCAGTGAATGGAAAGCAGTATCTTGATGGTCTGAGGGTCAATTTCAGTTCATTTTGTCTGAGGTGCTTGTTAGCAGAATATTTCTCTGGTCTAAGATATAGTTCTTTCAGGGCCATCCAACTGCAGTAATGATGAATATTTCCACTGTTCCTGCAGTGTTACCTAATTGTGTCTGGAACAAATTAAACTATCTTTTGATTTGGCAGAAATGATGCATTTGTAAAGCAGATGTTGAGTAAGTCTCGGTCCTTGTAGGATCCATCGCAGGAAAGCTGATGAAAATGCTCTTTTTGAAGCTTGTACAAGGCAGAATTGTGGCAGGGTCATTTCTTCTCTGGTGGTAAAGTCTGCAAATCCTAATGGGCTGTTAATGGGCTAACAGGCAGGAACTAGGAAACACTGCAGCAACTGCTCATGATACATTCCTGTGCATATTATACAGGCAGACAAAGATGTAACTGGTTATAATAGAGACAACAACGTCCTTCCTTTGTGTGGCAGATCAATCAATAGCCAGGCATGTGATCTTGTTCACTATTATGTTAGTAATGAAACCTTCTTGTGATGTGACAACTGTGGAATAACATTTGGTCACAAAGCTGGTGTTAACAAGCACAACTGGCACTCTGGTAATTAGACTGATTTCTGGTCTACTTTCACAGATTGTCGATAAATGCAGTAAACAACAGGCTGCTTTCTTTCCGAGCAAGTTCTATGAAGTCATCATCCATTTGGCGGTACGTGCTGTGTTCCCCTTCCTTTTCTAGCACGGTGGGAACGTGCCTCTAGTTCTGTATAAAATCACCTTTCACAATAGGAACTTTGTGTGCACTGTTCAGTGATCACCTAATTAACCTCAGCCTTTTTTTCCTCTTGGGAAGAAGGCTGATTTCTCACTTACAGGTAGACAATTAGATGGAGATGGTCTTCCTTAAATTTCCAGTGTCGTCCCCCCTGACGAAGCTGTGCCTGCTGTGGGCAGCCATTAATATTGTTTAAGGGTAAACTGAAATCTAAAAGCCATAGATTAGCCTTTGGTTTAAAGGCCAAGAATATAGATCACATACAATTGTACAGTTCGTTACATCAAACAAAATGACTAACTTGTGCCCCAGATGTGCCAGCCAGCTTTTCCATCACCAATTTAGGACTGTTCTGTCAAATCTCCTTTGCTGCGTTCTGCTCTTCCCATAGACCTGCAGTAGTGGAAAGCTGAAGCAGAGTTTGGTCTTTTCAACCTGCACAGCAGAGTAAGAAGGAGCTAAAGCTCCTTCCTGAGGTCTTGTACCTCCTCCCAGCGCGTAGCCTGGCTCAGCACACAGGAAACTGTGAGTGCTGTAGTCCCGCCTCCTCTCCTTCCAAAGCAGATTAACTGAGTCAATGGAGACACGTTTGGGGAGCTGCTCAGTTTATTTTGCGTTGGCTACATGGCAATGCTTAAGCTGGAGGTGTTGTACCATGGATGCTATAATAACACTTGCTGTGTTTTCACAAGGTGCCTTCAGAAACTGTCAATAGTGGGTAGAGGACAGTGAGCGGTGGCAGTGCCATGATGCGTTTGGGCACCGATGCTGCCTGGCACTTTGCTCAGGTCTGCTGAAATCCAGCTCTGTGCAGATCTCAAGGATCCTTATTGGTATGTTTTGGCTCGTAAGAGTTTCTTTCTTGTGCTCTGACCACTTGCTATCACTAAGTTCACTTTACAAGATCGAGAGAGCAGGGAGCTGTTATTGATGGTCGCCAGATCCTGACTCCCTGTGCAATCAATGAAAAGCAGTGGGGAGGAGAATTTTACAGTAGGTACCTAATTTTATGCAGGATTATGGCAGGAAGATGCCTCATTAGCAGTCAGTGGACATAAAAACTATAATCCATGCTCATAAAGCAAGGAGAGGTTTTGGACAAGTTCACCCAGAAGTTAGAGGGTATAAATAGCAGTGAATGCAGAGTACTAATCTGAGTGGTTTGGAATGAAGATGAGGAGTCTGTTGCTGTTCCCTTCAGCACTCTGTTTTTGTGAACCTCCAAGCTGGACATGATACAGCCCCCCTGCGACCCTGCTCCACTGCTGTTCCCCTGCCTAGACATCACACTGAAAGGTTAAATGTGTGTTTTCAGCAGTTTCTTCAGTTCCAACATGATTTTGTTTGGAGCCGGCACCTCTCAGAGCTAAACCTATTGATAAAAAATCTGCTACTGCTGCAGCTCTGAGACTGTGTTCGCCTGTCAATGGGAGTCCATCAGCAATCAATGCTTTTCGCTGCAGGAAGTCAGGAAATCAAGTCTTGGCTGCTAGAAGAGACCAGGTTCAAGCACCAGTAGCTGCAGTGGATAATAGTGATCATGTCATTCACAAAGAAAGCTGTAGTTTATTCAGAGCATGAGTGGAAGAATGGCATGTTTGGAGAAACGATCTATGAACGTGGGAAGTAGCTGAGGAAATGACACAAGGAGATGTTTTATCATTCAGATCATTTATTCTCTGCTGGTTTGGGAAGGTTTTGCCACACAAATGGCTTTGTCAAAGGATGGCAGCGTAGAGTGATTCCAGCTGTGTGGCTGGAAGATCTTAGCTATAGCTGCACGTATTTAGACCTTCCCAGTGCACTCTCTGTAGAGAAGGGTTTCAGTAGAACCATGGACTGGTTCAGGTTGGAAATGACCTTAAGCTCATCCAGTTCCAACCCCCCAGAGCTGAACTCCAGGTGGGGTCTCATGAGAATAGAGTAGAGGGGGAGAATCCCCTCCCTTGGTCTGCTAGTCACGCTTCTTTCGATGCAGCCTCGGATACAGTCCTTCTTTTGCCAAGGAGTGCTGAGTTTTCCCTTCTTGAGGGTATATTTCACATTCTAAATCGATTTCTTTGGTAAGATTGAATAAATTCTAGTTTACTAGCTTTGATTTTGAAAGAAATGGAAGGAACGCAAGCGACAGAGAAGTTTCCTTGGCATTTTATGTTTATTTGCCATCAGTTACTTCCATATTAAATTGTTCCATTTACAAGCTCGTATGTGAGTGTCTCTCTATATATATATTTCTTCTAAGTGCCTGCTGCTCTGTCTAGTTATGGAAAATGAAGCTCAGTTGGTTATGACCTCACTGTACTTCCTCACTCACCTTCAAGTTAACTACAAGTTCTGGAATGAGAATAATGCTTTGCTGGCAAAATAGGGGAGCTTAAGGGGCCAGTCTTCTCTGATTGGTATACCTGGTGTCCAGTAACCTTAATGACTAATGCAGACACACACTGACAGCAGAGCAGGCACCTGGGGAAGCAGATAAGGGCAGGAACACGGTGACATTTTCATAGTCACTTTTCTGACCATCACAACCCTAGAACAGCCATATAATAGAGCTTTTCAGACTGGAAACTAGAAAGACTGCATCATGCGTTTGTGTTACTTAATAACTGCAAAAGTCTAGTGAGGAAGCCCAGGCCTGGTCTTGACCTCTGAGAGAACAAGGTGCCAACTTCTCACAAACCCATGCTTAAGGCCTGTCCTCAGTAAAACACCTCTTGACATCCTTCCAGGTTTCCAGGTTTATCATAGAATGGTTCGGGTTGGAAAGGACCTGAAGCTCACCCAGTTCCAACCCCCTGCCATGGGCAGAGACACCTCATAGTAGACCAGGTTGCTCCAAGCCCCATCCAAGCTGGCCTTGAACACTGCCAGGGGTGGGACGTAGCAGTTCTCATCTTCCCTGTGGAAATGGTTATTCAAAAATCCATTCAGAAGGAATCTTTGCCATTCTCTAGAGAACCTCAGGGTTTTTTTCCACCTTCTCAGTCTGCTTTTTGAAGGCTGTAGATGCCTAAAAGAAGGCGGGGTGGGGGGAAGGCTGACAACCACTGGTTTTCTTCTGGCAATGGGCAGGGGTGTTGTGGCTCTTTGGGATCCCCAGCAGCCTTTCATGTCGCAGCCCATGCAGTCCAGACCTGCTGACAAAGAAGGTGGGCCACGATGGCCAGAAGGAAGGGATCAACTCTTGCTGAAATGACAAAGGTGACAAGCGTTTCCCCACTCTTTCATTTAGGTATAGACATTTATTTCTCTGGATGTCTTCCAGCAGATGTACAATATATCTATCTTTCCAGTTCCCACAGAGACTTAGATCCTGAATTCTAACTTGACTGGATAAGGCGACTAGCCAGAAGAAACAAGGAGTCAGCTGAGGAGGTTTCTAAACTAGGTTTTCTGGGGAGCCTCAGGCTCCTTCTGGCTTTTCAGGCTGCAGCAGTAGCCAAGAACATTTATTCCCATTTCCACTTGGCAAAGGAGGTATTTTTTCTTATTTTTCTTCTTTTTTTTTCCCTTTCCCTTTTTCTTTCAAATATAGGCTTCATTGCAGCTACTTCTTTGCTGTCTTTCCCAAATTCTATTACTGAAAAGCTACTTTAGCTAATACGCTGAGTGTCCATTTAAACAGCTCGACACAGATTGATGGGTAACAGCTTTCTGGTCCAGTGGCAAAACTGAAGCCAACCCAGTTGAACCCGAATCAGATAATTTAAAGGGGGTTTTTTTTGCAAGGTTAGCAAAATAAGAGAGTAAAAAAAGGTATTTTTATTCTACATCCAACACAGAGAACTTAAATATTGGATGATTTTCCCCCCTTTTTTTTTAAGTAAGTACAATTTAGGCAGGGCATGATTAAAGAAGTACTTGTACCCACAGCTCATCCAGTGGTTTTATCAGACTCTAACTTCTTTGTTTAAAATTGTATTGGTGAAGAAAACCTTAGTTAAATGTAGCTCACACCAGTGGTTTCTGCATGAACATGCAGCCAGCCTGAATCAGGGTACTAGAGAGTGACACGGTCATCCCCCTGCTCCGGGCACTGGTGAGGCTGTACCTCAAACCCTGTGGCCCCTCACTTCAAGAGAGACATTGAGGTGCTGGAGGGGGCCAGAGAAGGGCAGTGGAGCTGGTGCAGGGTCTGGAGCACAAGTGTAATGAGGAAGGGCTGAGAGACCTGGGGGGTTTAGTGTGGAGAAGGCTCAGGGGGGACTTGATCTCTCTCTGCAACTGCCTGACAGGAGAATGGAGCCAGGAGGGGGCTGGTCTCTGCTCCCAAGGAACAAGGGATGGGACAAGAGGAAACGGCCTCAAAGCTGCCCCAGGGCAGGTTTAGGTGGAGCTGAGGAACAATTCCTTGCCCAGAGGGTGCTCAGGCATTGGAACAGGCTGCCCAGGGCAGGGCTGGAGTCACCGTCCCTGCAAGTGTTCACACCCCGGGTAGACGAGGCCTCAGTGCCAGGGGTCAGTGGTGGCCTTGGCAGTGCTGGGAACGGTTGGACTGGATGAGCTTGAAGGGCTTTTCCAACCTGGTTGGTTCTATGATTCTATTGTGTGTTGAACTTAAGGCTGTGCTGCTGGGGGGCTGCCACCACCATCACTGCCCTTCAGGGGGGACTGCCACTGCTCTGTGGTACTCAGCATGGGGCCACATGCTGCTGCTCTCCAAAGCCATGGGAGGTGGCCCTCTCCGCAGCCCATGTGCAACCATGACTCTTGCCTAGAGATGCTGCAGCCTCCCTTCCTGCTGCCCAGCCGAGTTTCATGGGTAAGTTCAAAGCCTGGTTACTTCTTCAGTGTTTGTGCTGGGGAGATGGCTTCCTGACACATTGAGATCCTTTGTCATTTGGAAACATTGAGCCAGGTTAGTTAATGCACTATTTTTTGTTGGATTTATAATTGTTGTCATGTGTCAAGAGGTCAGTGTGGAGAGCTTGGCAAGCTGGAAAACAGCAACAAATCCAATCAAGTGAATATCCTTTTGTTTCAATGGCTTTTCCTCTCCTTGTTTCAAGCCCAGAAGGAGGCCTTAAAGTTGATAAGAAGATAAATTCAATTATACTTGCAGCTAACTTTGGCTCTTAGCTCTCATACTACCTTTCCCCATCTTTACCATCCATCCTACTGCAATCGTTTAAATTTGCCCCAATAGTAGTTTGCCTATTAGCTTTGCTAATGAATTTACTAGTGCAAAAGACCACTTGCAGGGCTGTCCTAAACATAATGAATGTAATTATTTAGCACAAAACCAGGGCAGCATCTTTTTCTCTCTTGACAAGAATAATTCTTTATTCTCTCATTAGCTATGTGCCTTGGTCTCAGTAAACTAGTTATTGACCTGCTCATTTAAGGAGCTTCACTCTAAATGCTTCTTCCCTTATTTAACTCAGACAAGTTCCTATAATTTCCCCTCACCGTGCAGCACCAGCCTGTGAAATGTAACCATTGTTCATTTGTTGTGAAGAGAGCTGGGAGACAGGAAGCTATTCTTAGATGGATGCTCAGCCTCCTGAGCCCTGCTTGCTTGTCCCTGCTTATAATGGATACAAAACTGTATGGGGCTTAGTAGACATCATGTAAACTCTATAGGAAATCTGAGCCAATGAATCATGGAGACAGACCCCCACTGAGCATTGTGTGTCTGAATAGACTGCAAATACATAGAAAAGCAGCTTAAGCAAGTGGCTTTCATATGACAAGAATGCATAAATTAGGAATGAGTCGAGAGGATCTGTTGTTTTAAGGCAGTCGGAGGTTTACTTTCTGTACTGTTTTCCTGTTGTACAAGACCACTAATTAGAGGAGGCTGAAGCCTTGGGCAGGGTTTTAGCATGGGCAGGGTTTTTACTGCTCTTCAAGTGGTCTGGGTTGTGCTGGCTCTGCCCGGCGGCGCTGCCCCACACAGTACGGCTCCTCCATCCCATCTGGGGGGATCCTTGGAGAATCCCACCTGGAGCATGATACAGGAACCTGGGGAAAACAGGGCTCTTGGGGACCTGACAACGTATTCAGGTCCCCAGCCCCAGCCAGGGCCACAGCACTGGTCAGACTGGGCCTGTCCCATCATCCCATCCCAGCAGCATCACTTATCACCCTCACAGCACTCAGCACTGGGAAGTGGTTGCCTCCTGCTTTCTTTGGGCCATTCAGTGCACAGGACTCCTGCCCATTCCCTACCTGCCCATCAGTTATGAAGCATGGCGTTCCCAGGCAGCCTTCTCCTGAAGGCTCACCAAAGATAACATCCCAGGAGCAGAGCCTGCTCGGTCTCTCCCATGCAGTGGTTGACCACAGGTTTGTTCCTTGCTTTTTGCTTGTTTTCTGGCTTTTTCCCCCTGCAGATTGTGATAATAGACTGGAGGCAGATGGCCCATAGTCTGTGGTCCAGCAGTCCTCTGAAAGAGACAGATAGCAGCCCTCAGTTGTGTTTATGAATGCTGGTGCTGCAGAGTTGCTCTTTCTTGTGGCCCAGTATGGGCTACATCACCTCCTGCTGGTATGATCTAGGTCTTTCACAGAGGCATTTGTGCCAGAAGCCCACAGGAGGTCCCTGGTTATAGATGATCTGTATGTGCCTCCAGATGGGCCTTGGGAGCAGCATTGCCTTTGTCTGGGAGGCAAAGGGAATGTGTGTCTTTTCAGGTGGGAAGAAGGTGGCACCTCAGTGACTTGCCTAAGAACAGAGGGGAAGGGAAGAGCCAGGACAAGCTGAGACACCCTGTCTGGGGGGCTTGAAGCTCTGCAGTGAGGGCAGGCTGGTCAGTGAAGGGCAACCTTTTGGGCTTGGTGTCCTATGGACACCTCACCTCCTCTGGCACCTCTGACGGCACCGTGCATGCCTGTGCCATGCTTACCATTGCCCCATCTCAAACAGTTCAGCTTCACGGGGAGCACTCGTCCTGCAGTTCCCAGGCCCTGTGGGATTCCAAACTTACCCACTGAAGAAAGCCAGCGCAAGGTATTCAGTTTAAGAAGGGAAAATAACCACTGCATTTTAGCTGCCTGGGTTTCTCAGAATTATTCAACAAACCTAATGTTTTTAATAGAAAAGCTTTTAGGGTAAGTATTTGATATGAGGTAACTTACTTTGAAGGTGCTTTTCAGAGTCAGAAAAAGAAATGCTTTATTTTAAGCTGGCATTTGTCTGTCTGAATGTAATTGTGCTCCAAAAACTTTGCAATAAACACCTTCACCTTAGGGAAAAACTGGTTAATGTTTTCATTGCATTTTTATGTTTGAATAATGATGCTTTAATGTATTTTTTCCTGCCTGTAATTCCCACTCTCCTTAGGAAAGTAACTTGGCTTGACAGCACATGAATTTTAAGGTAAAAATGAGACAAATTAGGAGGCAGCCTGTTGGCAGTGAAGAACGGGCAGAGGGCAGGGTGCTATGGCTTAAAATGACTGTGCACATCAGTCTTGAGCCTGAGATTTAGAAGGCTGTGTACCTTAATTCTGGTCAAAACTGTTTAATTACAGGTTCTGTGGGACTTCTTGGTGTGTGTGACTGCAGAACCAGGTCCCAGTTCCTTCGGGTTGGAAGGGACCTTAAAGATCACCTAGTTCCATCCCCTGACAGCTGTGTACAGAAGTAGTAAGCACGTATATAACGTGAACCCTCAGTGGAGTGAGTGTGGTGCTGGGGCATCATGCTTTTCCAGTTGGTTGGAAAAGGAAGATGAATGTCCCTCATCTTGTCAAGTTTTCCCATTATATCACTGAGACCTTAAATTCAGCTTGTTTTTCGAGGTTCGATATAACTCAAAGAAATCACAGGTTAGTTTGATTTGACGCATACCCTCATATTGGCTCTTTTCTTCTACTAGTCTTTAATGTAGCTTTAATTAATTTGTCTGCATTTTAACAGAACCAACTGCATATCAAGCAATCATTTATAATACACTTACAGCAGTCCCACAATTCAGTAATTGCTAAAACGAGGAGCAGGGCAAAGCACACCGTGTTAGGGAACAGCGCTGAATTACGAGTTGTGCCTCTGCAAGACAGGAATGTGATCAAGGTGAGGGGAAAACGTATTCCCCAAGATTTACGTTTGAAAACGTGAACACAAGAGATGAAGGCTCTAGGATCATTTCTGCTTTCACAGGGAATGTCCTATCGTGGGTTAAGGTGCAAGCTGTTTCTTCATCTCCAGCAGTGGGCTTTGCCTCCCACCCACTAAGAGAAGAAAGTGCCCTGCGACACTGTGTGGACCTTTGGTGAAGTTACCGTTTTGAGTTGCTCTTCAGGAAGCCTTTTCTTGTTGTAGCTTGTGAGACTCTCAGGTAGTCTCATCAGAGCTGTTACTTCCAGCCTCATTGGCCACTAGTGGTTATGTACCTGAGCCAGGTACAGCGGGGAACACGGGGACACACGTCCCCCATCACAGACATCGGACCATTTAGCAGAGTGGGGAGGGAGACAAACAGCCCTGTAACCACAAAGGCTTCTGCTGTGTGATAACCTCGAATCCATGATTTATTTTTCTCCTCCACAGACACGTCTTTGTATCTAAATCCATCCTTTCAAGCTCCCCTCACGAGACTGATCATTTCTTGGCATCCCAAGAGGATGGGGTCACTGCTGTTTGGAGGAGGAGCTGGAGCAGCAGCATTCTACAGAGCATAAACACTTTTAAGAGTCAGTAAATGAAAGCGATACACTTTGCTCCAATACTCATCAAACAGAAAGAAGGATCTGTCTCAGCATGCTGTAGGATGATCATTAATTTTTAATAGTGTTAATGTTTATTAGTGACAGATGATTGACTTTAAGTGCCTTATGAATAATAAATAAACGATGTGGATTTTGGGCATCTGCCTTAGATTTGTATGCAAAGCCAGTGGGACTAACCTTCACAGCTCCAGAGGAGCGCAGCTTCGATTCCTCAACATATGCCACAACACAGGCTTTAAGACTTCTCTGATTTTAGCTCTGATAAAACTAGAAGGCCTTTCTGTCCCCTTTCTTAGGGCACATCAATTGCTTGGGGGCCCTCAGGGTGAGAGGGGAGCTCGCCGCGGCTCTTTTGGCTAAGGCAGGGCTGCTGGAAGGTGCATTATTCACTCTGAGGCTCTGCTGGATTTCATAACACTTAAACACCTGTGTCCATCAAACAGAACACACAGGATCACAGCTAGAGCTGCTCTTGACTTTGTAATTTCATTGACTGACAGTTTAATATCTATTTATTTTCACATCTGACTCCAGTAGAGACAGGCTGGCATCCGGAATGTCAGGATATTATGCTGACAACTGTGTTTTTTCATTACAATAGGGGGGGGAAAAAAAAGGAGGAGGAAAAAAAGGATTCTTCATAAGTAAAGAGGTTCTTTTCAAGCACAGTGACTGTAATAAAGCTCAAATTACACTTCATATAAATTTGGTAGCAACCAGTGATAGGTTATGTGTACATATTTATATAGGAATAAGGGCATACTGTTTTCAGCTTTCTAGTAATCTGTCTCTTCTATACTGTGAAATGCCATGTAATTATATTGTTTAAATAGCTGGAACAACTGCCTTTACCATGGACTCTCACAAGCAGCACCGTCTTTGCTTTAAATTGAATGTTTAAAACTGGCCTCTACTTTTGATCCACTTCTGTTTGCTTTCTAACCAGAAACGAGTGGCTTATCCCAGCTAAACCCTATAAAGTGGGAACGACTGGAGAGAACGTTTCAAGAAGAGGAAAGAGAAATCCACACGTTTTGGTAAGGTTATGCTGATGTTTAGAGGAAAGAGGGTAAAACTGCTTTCGTACTGGGCACTGGCCAAATGGCTGATGGCTCTAATAATGTTCTCCAGATGTTAGGCAGTTAAACCAGAGCACAATGGTTGTTGCGAACTTACTGTCGCTCGGCGCTTCCTATATAAACAGAGAGTTTGTGTTTCATTCCACTTGAGTTCAATAGACTGTGCTTAATCTTGTAATTACCCTGATTCAGAGAACTTTTTAGACCAGACTTTTCTGGGTTTTCTCAGAGCGTGGCACTAGACACCAGCCCTGATTCCGTGATGTATCCGACTGGGGACTGCCCTCGTGCTCCCTGAGCTACTGGGTGATACAGCAGGGGAGCAAGAGGCACAACTGCACGTTCCCACACCCTGACGTTCAGTTTCAGCTTACACAGGAAAAGAACTGCCCTCAAAATTCACAAGTATCATTTTTGAAGCGTTTTTGTTATGCCAAACAAATAAGCACCTTGTCTCAGTTTCAGGGTGCAGCCAGAGCATCGCAGTGTTGCATGCACGAAGCATGTGCCCCTTCCCCTTGCCAGAGCTGCCTTGCTCCATGCATCCATCCTCAGCTTGTCTGGTTGCTCCTGAGCTCTGGCTGAGAGGGCTGAGAGTATTTATAGGTGGAAATCTAGGCTCCTCCTGTCCCTAGGGAGGCATTTTGGCACTCACGGTGGGTTTCTGCACTCACTTGGAGAAACAATTGCACAACCCACCCAAATACCTTCTGAACCCAGCCACTCTGTTGGGTGGTTTGCCATCACCATACAAATAGAGATGCACAGAGGCCCATCTCGGTGGTCGAAGGTAAAGAGAAACACAGTGTTGGCACTTTTTGGAGGACATAACCAGCAGGGCTAGGTTTTGCATGCTAAGAGCAAAAAAGGATGTCTGTGCAGCTAATCAAAGGGGCAATATTTCAGGCCTGGTGCTCTGCTTGCATTTACAGCAGTGTCAAGAGTATAGCAAGGACAAACGGGAATCTCACATGGTCATAATGTTCCTATTTATATACGCATAAAATAGAGCAGGGTTTTAAAAGGTAATGCAATTTTCTAGCGTAACGATACCCTTAATAACAATATGGTCTCACTGCAGAGGTACAAACAAATGTAATAGAAAATGAGATAATGCCATCAAATAGATGCATTATTTTTGGAATGTGAAGGACACTTGCCAGGAAGCACTTACCAACTTATGCAACCCACAGCAAATGAAATGCAAACTTACCTTCTGATGTTGCCTGGGTATAATGTATTTACTGTGTGGTTTTCTTATCGCTGCAGATTTCCAACCTAATTCGTTGGTTCTGGTGTCAAGTGTGTAATATCTGACCTAGGATTTACCAGAACTCACTAAATTGTTGAAATCAGGAAAGAAATAATGCTTCCTTTTGTTAATTCATTTTAAGATGCAAAACTGATAAGGACTGTGTCTGTCCACAGGAGCCAGATATGCTATGATTATCTCAAGCATCTTATCGAAGTCTTCTGCTTAGATTTTGCATCTCCTTTGCTGCTAGCTCAATTGAAATGAACTGTAATATTCAGTTAAAACCGAGGTTTGTCTGCTTTAGATTGCTAGCGTTAAAAATAGGGGGGGTGAAATAAAAACCGACCTAAACCGAAACACATCCTCTGAGCGCATCGTAACTAGCATTTGTTTTTAGACAATGTTACAGCTTTTATTTATGAAATTAGCCTCCTTCCCCTTACTACTTAATTTGTCCCTTCTATCTTTGCTGCTTTCGTTTTTGCTGAAATCACAGAATGCTAAACCCCTCGCAAGAGGTTGTGGGTTTTATTTATAGCTTCCACTTCAGTTCTTTGCTGATTGTGTGTGTGTGTTGCTTTTAATCATGTAACAGTGTTTTGTCACGTAAATGACCATTCATTTCTCTTTCATTATGAAAGATTATAACCAGGAGTGCCAGAAGACTATAACCAGAAGTGGATTGCTGGATGATGTTTATTATCATGTGTTACTTCACCGTGTCTTCGCTTATCCACATTCTCAGCACGTCCGCAATCTGTGCCGATTTTCCTTCCTTTTGGAGCTGAAGGATGCCTGGGAAAAGGTACATTTCTCCCACCAGATGCTGAGGTAGCTGGGCTATAATGGACATTAGCCAGGGGCAGGCAGGCCCCTGGGGTGGAAAGTGGTGCTGCAGACTGAGAGAAAATAGAATATAAAAGTGCTGCCTTCCCCCCCTCTCCCCCAACACAACAGATCTTCTTTATTATTAGTATTTATTTCCTGGTGCTCCCAGTTGTCTTCATTTCACAGCTTATCAAGGCAATATACCACAGGTGCTGTCCTTACTATAAGAGATGCAGTTAGGTATGTAAAATGTCAGGCTGAATGCTGCCTATGCCTGTGCGATGGAGGTTTAAATCTTGAGCAGGGCATGTGATTTCAACTTGCCTTGAGCGTAATAAGGAGGTAATTACTCAGCTGTTGAGAAAGACCTTAATATCATTACAGATAACCTGAGTGTCCAGGCAATATCTGCCTATTATTCGAAATGGTTTCAAAATGCATTTAAAAAAAAAAGGGAAAAAGCACATTCAAATCACCTGGAAATAATGCAAGTTATCATAAGAAGGTGTTATGAGATAATTCTAAATGTCACTTTAGCATATTTTAGCCTATTGGATCTTTAAACAGAGTTGAAGAACACCTTTCATGAAGTAAATGTCTTTTTGGTAAACTGAAAGGGACAATAATATTTAAAGGTCAGTTAACATAGAGAGTTGGTTCTCGTTATTATTATTAAAGAGCCAGCTGTATTACCTTTGCACAACATTACCCCACAAATCCTTACTAAAACTGCAACAGCAAACCCCATCTTTCCCTCCCTCCCTCCTTCCTGCCGTCATCCTGAGCTCATTGATTCTGCCTTCTCTTTTTACGTGTAACAATTTCTCTGGTGAACAGCACTGCATGATCCTCACCCTGCTTCTGCCACGCTGCATCCCAGAGAGTCATACATTATAGGTGCTGTCAATGCTGCCAACTAGAAAACCCCCTCTCGTTCCTTACATTCCATCTCAGCCTCCCACGTATGACATGAGCTACCCTGCAAACAGTTGTTTAATAGTCTTGAGCAGCTTAGGAAATGGCAGTTTGCCTGGCCCAGTGCTTGAAGTGTGCTCTGCTTGGGTAGGTTTAGCCATGTCTCTTAGCCACAGATGTTAATACAGTGATAGGAATAGGAAGACATGGATAGCAATTAAAGGGTAGGACAGGAATACATGGATAGGAATTAAAGAGCAGCTAGCCACAATCTGCTTTTGAAGCCTGCAGGAGCCAGGATGAGCTGTAAGGGGGGGAAGGAGAGAGGAGGGCTAGTGCAAGGGGTGGCAGAGTTCAGGCTGCACTCGTGTTTATGTCTGGACACAGCTCTGTGCTGTGCTCACAGTCCTCTCCTTACCAAGCCGGTGGGTGGCTGGGGAGTGAGCAGGGCTGGGGCTGCGGTGGGATGGGGACAGGAATCACGTACCCCGTGCATCCCTGCTGAGATCCACGTGCTATTTGCTCTTACCTTAGAAACGGAGGTGGGAAAGCAGTGACCAAAATAAGGACATGAGGCGATGCCTTGCTTTTCTTCACAGTGCTAGGTGTGGAGAAACCAAAGTGGTTTGGGAACCCTTTCAATCAGGCAGGGCTGGAGCAGGCTGGTCCCTCCTCCTGGGCACCCAGAGGATAAGCAGGGACAATATGTGCTAAGCCCTGCTCCTGATGGGCAGTTCAGATGTAACTGCCCTGCTTTAATCTATGGAGGGTTTAGGTAAAGAGATGTGAGCTGTGTCTGATGGTGCAAATGGGGGCCCTTTTCTTCAGTGCTGAAGGAGTAGCCTGTGTGCACAGAAATGATGAATTAACATCTCCTGGCGTTCAATGCAGAGGGTGCTCATCTGTGCTGAGCAAGTCTACAAAATGCGACATGTAGTTGCCTGTAGAGGCCTCCATGTAGACTGTGCAGAAGCTGCCTGGCAGATCTTCTAACCTAAGAAACCTCAAAAAGATCTCAGAGTTTCTATTTTCACAAAAGCAGACGTGGTATGTAAATGGAACGGCCTTCTGCAAGCTGTGGTTTTGGTGCTAGTACCTAACCTCTTGGTACTGCTGATGTGGGCTCCAGGATTTGGTTGGTAGTCCTCCCATGAGCTCCAGAGAGAGGTGTTAGTCAAAGCAGAACAACCCTCTCTGATGGCCTTTGTGGTCTACGCCCGGGCTCACCTCCTCCAGGTGCAGGAGAGCAGGACCACACTGTGGAGGTGATGGCACCATTGCCTTTCCTTTTAGCAGCTCTGTTGGCTTCCATGATTGAAGCCACGTCTTCTGCAATGCTGCTGCAGCCTGGCACTTGGGCTGCACAGGAGCTGCTGAATTCCAGTCACTGGCAGTGCCCCTGCCCAGCCTTATTGCCCTTACTCAGGGTTTGCAGAAGGTGTTGCTTCATCTGCCCTTCACCCCTCTGATAAATATTCTGCCCTGTGCCCTCTAGATGTGAGGAAGAAAAACCTGATGAAAGAGTCGAAAGGCTTTTATTTGTGAAATATTAACTTTGTGTAAGATATATTCAAAAGCAGATACTCATTTAAAGGTTATATTTAATATAGCTCTGCTCCGGTTTTTCTTTTTTATTATTTTCTTATACATCTTTCCACTTTCTAAGGCAATGCTCCAGTGACTACTGCAATATAATAGCTGCTTTCTCTCTCAGTACACAATTTGACAGCATTTATTCTTTCCTTCAGTGAACATAATTACTTCACATATGGAACCTGTGATAGCCTACAGGCATCTGAGAGAAACCAGAATCATACAATCTGTCCCCTTTGTGAGCTTAATTTACATTCACAAGTGTCATTTTAATAGTGCTGGCAACATGTAGGATAAAAATTACAGGTCAGCTGCAGCGTGTCACAGGGAACTGTGCTTAAGTCAATAACATGGTATTATTACATTCTGGATAATTTTACAAGGTAGATCTCACAGGAGGAATTTGACCCCTATTTCTTTAGTTTTCTGCCTTTTGGTTTCCTCCATAAGGTAATTCATTTAGAAATGGATGTTGCAAACGTGTTGACAAAGAGGTTAGGCTGTAGTAAGCATTTCTGAATCTGAAAGCAACACCTTTCCCTTGCTCTAACTTGTAACAGCACTTTACAATTACCATGCATCTGGCATATTTTAAACCTTTCCACTGTTAATTCTTGATGTTGCCCCCCTCTGAGCTATGGAATAGAAATACGGAGGGGCACAGCCTTCTGCCTTCTAATTCCATAGAGTTGACAGAAGTTTCAACTTGCTGCAACTGAGTAGTTTTTAGCCAGCTAAAGTAGTCTTGGGCTAGGCAGTTTGCAGACATTCTGTACAAGAAAGATAGGAGTGTGACAGGCATGTTGTGCACAGAGCTATATATAATACCCCATTTAATTTAGATATTTATAACACCTACAAATAACAGCTAATTTCTCATCCTGACATCTGTGATATAGAGGGGCAATAAATAATAATATAATAAAACACCAGGTGATTGATTTGTATTTGGTTCAGCACTTTATTAAACCAAATCTTGGTTGATTTTCTGGTTTTGCAAACCCCAGAATTGACTCTAGTTTAAGTTTTCCAACTTAGTTTAGGGGGATACTCAAGGGCTTGTATAGTTTGTCCATAGGACTTGGGCATCCCAAAAGTCCATACATGCACAGACAAGACAAATACCCCCCCAGGAGCCTCCCCCTGTGCACACATATGCACACACATCCATTCTCTGAATCATGCATTTATTTACTCCCCCTGAACTCATCCCTCTCTTGCTGCAAGCACTTTTACTCATTCGAGCAGCACGAAGGGAGAAACGTGGGTAATGATTCATTTTCCTATCACCAACAACATTGGAGTTTGAGTGGGGGTTTTTAATTAAAAAGCTAAAAACCAACCCAACCCCCCCCAAACCAAACCAAACCAAAAAGTGCTTTGTTCCTCTGAGGAGGCCACACAGAACATACTTGAATCTCTAACAAAGAATGTGAGAAGCTACAAGCAATTGGGATGACCTCTGCGTAGTTTCTTGGTGAGCCTTCTGCTGGAGTACTGTGTCCAGTGAAAAGGTGGAGAAGAACTCAAGTGGGTTCAAAAGAATCAAAGGGATGAGCCCGAGGTCTGGCAAATAAGGGTTTTCAACGAAGAGAGCCAGGTCAGTTTATTAACTTGTCAAATACTTGGTGTGATGAAGATGTTATCTGAAGGCTTGTAACGCGGCCAAAGATGTAGCGAAAATAAACACAAACCAGAGCAAGTAATTGAGATTAAAGCCAGGAGAGTGAAAACTTGAGTAAGTAAGTTTTCCACTCGTGCATTTTGGAGAGTGGAGGTGATTAGGCACTAGGAAGGATTCCTGTTGGGACTGGTTGATTGCCTATCAAAACATCATAGCTTTCCAAAGGATGTTTCCCACTCAACTGGGGATCTGACGCTGAGGTGAGTCAGTTCTGTTTCATTGCCTGTGTTTAAGTCCATCCAGGCCTTAAATCCTCTGAAAGTGCACAGCCTTTCCCTGGGAAAATGTCCACTTGGAGCACTGGGAGATTTTTCCATGTAAGAGTCTATTAGGGGTGTTCTCCAGAGTCTGCCACAGGAAAGTGTTTGCATTTCAGATACTGTTTACCTAAGCAGGAGGCTCTGGTGGTGTTTTCAGCTCTCAGTTGCTGCAAGAATGTAGCTGGAAAAGAAGAGCTACAAAGGGCAGACTGGAGAGATTCATTCTACCTCTGGAGCTCCCTCAGCTTAAAAACTTCTCTTACTGATGTGCACAACAGCATATATACAAATATTAATATTTTATATGCCTGATGACCTATTGGTTAAACTGTTTTACCAATGAAATCTGTGAAACACAAGTATTTTCATTCTTTGTGACGATCTCGAATGATCTACAGTTCAGTTGCAGAAGTGGTATCATTTGTTCCTTGGGAGATGTGCTGGTGTCTTGTCTGCTGCTCTTCTGCTTCAGTCTTCCCCCTTGGCTGACATTAAGTTTATTACTTGCTTGATTAATGGTTCCCATATCCGGTTTTCCTATTTTGGGGAGGAAAAGAAAGCCAACCAGAAAAAAAATAGGTTAGAGGAGAGATTTTGCAGACAGGAGCAAGCCAAATACAAGGCCCTGCCTAAGAATGGGTATAACGTCTACCCTTTAAAAGGCAAGGGACGTAGTCGAGTTGGCACCACATCTCACAGGTAGCATAGAATTATGCTGATAACTTTTGTGAGAAGAGGCTGAACACACGGTAGATGAATTATGTTCTTGGACATAGGACTTGAGCCTTCCAGCTCTCTCTTTTTGTCAGCTTTTGATGTCAGGATGTCTAGAGATCAATCCACTGTCACTGCAAGTCAAGTCTTTACTGGCTGGTTTCAGAGAAGTCACCAGGCAGCTGGGAGATCATGGCTTGTAGTCACACCCGATGGCCTGTGGACATGGTCAACTTTGCTTTAGCAAGGAGGATTACTATGGTGAGATTGCCCAAAACTGAGATTTCCCTAAGGTAGGATCTTGGTGCTTCACCATGCTCTCCTGGTGCAGTTCCCCACCGTACCCTGGCATAGCCCCTCTCTCCTGGTGTGTAGTGTTAGGATTAGGATGGATGCAAGAGCTTGTATTGGTACTTGCCATCTTTTAGGTTGTATTTTCTGAGTGACAGATCCAGGAAAAACCATCTACGGATTCTGTGTGTGCTGTTTTAGTTTGTCACTTCGAGGGTGAAGCTGAACAGAGTCTGTGGTTAATGTAAATGTAAACCAGGAAGATGAAGCGTTTTTTCTCCCCAGCTGACACACAATCTCATTTCTCTTACTCCTCCTCCAAAGAGAAAACACCCCACCAAGCTCTTGTGTCTGATTTGTTCATCAATACAATTTCAAACACCTCCTCCGTGCCTCTGATGTACGTTTGAGTCCACGTGCCACTGTGCTGATTCATCTGAGGATGCCCTGTGTGAGTGGTTTGGCACAGTATGGTACAGGAGAGGAGCCCGAGAGTGAGAAACGCAAAGGCGACGGCATCATTATGAAGGATTTTTTTCCCCCTCAGACTGCTTCTTGTTATTTATTCTTGTCTCCATGTTTCCCTTGGTTATTTCTCTTCCTGAAATGAAAATAACCTGGCAAGAAAACAGGGTTTCCATTCCCATCGTTTGTTAGGCAAGGAACACCAGGCATGGCTTTTTTTAATGTGCTAACTGACAAATGATTATTCACCAATATTTTTTGTTGAAGCAAGCAGGCTTGCTAACTGTGGTGACATTTTTAGTGATGCTCTGACATCCCCCTATCATTTTTTGCTTGATTTATCGGTGTCTAAAGGATGATATTGTTGAAAAGCTTGCGATGGATCTTGTGTTTAAATGTGTGTAAGCATGTGTGCGTGAGTTTGTATGAAAATAAGGGACAAAACCGTTAAGATGCTTGTTCTGTTTTGGGCTTTTGACTCTGTGTTATGAAATACAAAACATCGCTTTGGATTTCCACACTTGCAAAGAGACATTTTATGATTGAGAGCAGCTCAGCCACAGCCATTCTATGCTCTGCATCTATTTACTCCTTCTCTTCTCCAAGTTCCCGACTCGCCTTCTCTCATTGCTGTTACAGGGCTTTGAAAGGTTAAAGCCAGTGTTGGAGGAGCAGGGTAATAGTGATGTTGGGGAGCCTATGGGGTCACTTGAGGGGATGAGGACACGTGGGGATCCCGTTCCCTTGGAGATAAAACACTTGGTGAGAAATGCCCTGGAGAAAAACCTTGCTGAAGGGTTGGGAATGAGGATCAGGAGCACCGATGGTGTGTGCAGCACTGCTCTGTGCACTCGGGCAGGCAGGAGGCTGAGGTGGTGAGTATGGCCATGGGAATGCTGGGCAGCTACTTGGAGGAGCAGCAACCACGGAGAGTTTCCTTACAAACAAAGCATTCAACATGGAAAAAGAAGTGACCTTGATCCTTTTTAAACACGGTGGAAGTGTTTGCGTTGCCTGGGAAAGCCGCTATTGGAAATTCTGTGGAATGCTGTAAATGCATGAAAGCCACAGAAGGTAAAGTTGTCCCTTAATTAGGAAGGTATAAAGAAAAGCAGCCTGGAAATGGAATGCCAGCCACAGGCAGAGCACCATGGCTCCTTTGCTATGGCAGGAGCAGACTTCCTAAGGGGACTACATATCCTGTCCCTCTTCTCTCCTCTGGCACCCAGGTTCCCTTTCCTGGGTGAAACATTTGCACTCCAAGATGTGCGATCCAGCTTGGATTGTACAACCCTTCATATGTAGAACCATAGAATGGCTTGGGTTGGAAAAGACCTTAAGATCAGCCAGTTCCAACTCTCAGCCATGGGGTTGCCAGTCCAGTCAGTGCAATTTTATTTCCCCCTGATTTTTATGTGACAAAACTGTGTGGTGCCAGCAGTCTTACAGAGGTGCAGCTCACCCATCACCTCCACCTTCCCCAGCCCTCACTGGGACATACAGATGCTTTCCAGCTCTCTGAATCAGGTCCACAGGGATTCGTTTGTTGTATTAAATCCAGACCACAAGGTTAAAGTGACATAGATAGAAGAGACAAAGCCCTTTATTCCAGTTAGGCCCTCAAAATGAGACCGACTGTCAACAAATTGTTCTGTCTGGAGGAGAGAGGGGGGGGAAGGGGAAGGCAGAACACATTTTAGGGCCACTCAGGACCCCTTTATGTGGGTTGTGGCCATTTAGTCTTCAATAAAACATGAATGCTTTCCATAGCAACCAGGGCAGCCACCTCCGAGGTAACCATCACCTTATTAGAGACAGATGCTGCTGAAGAAGGTCTTAACAAACACGTGTAGAGCTTTTACGTTGCTGTGCAAGAAAACGATCTGGGTGAAGAAGAAGTCATGTTTTCCCGGGAAGGGTGTAAGAGCTAATGCAGGATGCTGACAGCTCTCCCTGCCTCTGCTGTGGGCTCGCTCCTGGGCTCCCTTACAGTAAGGGATGTGAAATGCTAGTAGATCAGCCCCAAAGAGGAGGCTCTGGTTTGTAAAATTGGAAGCAAAATGTTTACTGAGGAAGTATTAGATTAGTCAGTGATTAATTACAATTGTTGAGTGTTACTCACCTGTAATGAGAGTGAATTCTTCACTCAAGTTTCATAGCAAAATAACATTCTTTTTCAAATAGAAGTCATTTCAATCAAGTAAAACCTTCTAATACCACCATCTGTACAAGTAAATTACTTTCAGAGTAATTAAATATGCATATCTGGGCTGTGTACTGTACTGATGAAGCAAGCTTTATGGATGCAATATGCTTATAAATCCCTTAGGTATTAAAGATGAAGAATCCATGGCATTTTTCATTCATATAGCCATGAATAAGAAAAAAAAATACGGTGTTTTTTTCCTGTTGCATCATTTTGGGGAATATCTTTTTTATTAACTTTTCCTGCTTAATTAATATTTTTTGCCAAATAGCAAATACAATCCCCATATTTATTAGGCTGACATTTCCCGGGGACTTAAAGCTCTGTGAGAAATTCCAGCATTGTATGTGCCTGGATTTATGATCGTGACACAGGCACTCATCTCCTGCAGGTTCCCAGGAAGCAGAGCACTGCAGCGCAACTGAAATCGTTATGTTGACTCAATTCGTTAGCACTGGACTTGCCCCACCATGAAATAGCAGTGCTCAGCCAGTTGGGATTCATGGGCACAGCCCTTCACGGGCTCATCAGGGTTTATAGCCCATAACAAACACAGATACAGAGAGGAGCAGTAACAGCGTGATACATCCGACCTATTCTCCCACCTTGCAAGACTTCGCCGTGGGTACCACAAGAGTGACTGGCTGCTTGTTTTTGGTTGTGCAGACAAATGG